>NW_024608632.1:0-55000 GCF_018296145.1 Oncorhynchus tshawytscha | reverse complement strand
TCCCCCACTCTCCAGTGGACTGTCAGCCTGTTGAACAAGCCCCTCCCCCACTCTCCAGTGGACTGTCAGCCTGCTGAACAAGCCCCTCCCCCACTCTCCATATGCTGACCCCTCTCTCTCTAAATTGGCATGGGAAACATATATTTACATTGCCAAAGCAAGTGAACTAGAAAATCAACAAAAGTGAAATAAACAATGAGAAATGAACAGTAAACATTACACTGACAATAGTTTCAACAGAATAAAGAAATTTCAAATGTTATATTATGTCTATATGTACAGTGTTGTAAGAATGTGCAAATAGTTCAAGTACAAAAGGGAAAATAAATCAACAAAATATGGGTTGTATTTGCAAGGGTGTTTGTTCTTCACTGGTTGCCATTTTCTTGTGACAACAGGTCACAAATCTTTCTGCTGTTATGGCATCAAAAGTGGATTTGTTTACTAGTTCTTTGTGGGCTCTGTGTAATCTGAGGGAAATCTGTGTCTCTAATATGGCATACATTTGGCAGGAGGTTAGGAAGTGCAGCTCAGTTTCCACCTCATTTTGTGGGCAGTGTGCACATAGCCTGTCTTCTCTTGAGAGCCAGGTCTGCCTGCGGCGGCCTTTCTCAATAGCAAGACAATGCTCACTGAGTCTGTACATAGTCAAAGCTTTCCTCACAGTCACAGTGGTCAGGTGAGTGGACCCCAGACATCACAAACATAAAGGGAAATGGATTCTAGAATGTATTCAAGTATTTTTTCCCAGATCCTTATTGGGATGTCAAAGTGTATGTTCCTTTTGATGGTGTAGAAGGCCCTTCATGACTTGTCTCTCAGATGGCTCATAGCTTTGTGGAAGTTACCTGTGGTGCTGATGTTTAGGCTGAGCTACGTATAGTTTTTGGAGTGCTCTAGGGCAATGGTGCCTCTCTTTCTTTCTTTCTCCCTCCCTCCCTCCCGCTCTCTCTCTCCCCTTTCTCTCTCTCTCTCCCTTTCTGTCTCTTTACCTCTCTCTCCCTTTCTCTCTCTCTCCCTTTCTTTCTCTATCGCTCTCTTTCTTTCTCTCCCTTTCTCTCTCCCTCCCTCTCGCTCTCTCTTTCTTTCTCTCCCTTTCTCTCTCCCTCCCTCTCGCTCTCTCTTTCTTTCTCTCCCTTTCTCTCTCCCTCCCTCTCGCTCTCTCTTTCTTTCTCTCCCTTTCTCTCTCCCTCCCTCTTGCTCTCTCTTTCTTTCTCTCCCTTTCTCTCCCTCCCTCTCGCTCTCTCTTTCTTTCTCTCCCTTTCTCTCTCCCTCCCTCTTGCTCTCTCTTTCTTTCTCTCCCTTTCTCTCTCCCTCCCTCTCGCTCTCTCTTTCTTTCTCTCTTTCTCTTCTCCCTCCCTCTCCCTCTCGCTCTCTCTTTCTTTCTCTCCCTTTCTCTCCCTCCCTCTCGCTCTCTCTTTCTTTCTCTCCTTTTTTCTCTCCCTCCTCCCTCCCTCTCGCTCTCTCTTTCTTTCTCTCCCTTTCTCTCTCCCTCCCTCTCGCTCTCTCTTTCTTTCTCTCCTTTCTCTCTCCCTCCCTCTCGCTCTCTCTTTCTTTCTCTCCCTTTCTCTCTCCCTCCCTCTCGCTCTCTCTTTCTTTCTCTCCCTTTCTCTCTCCCTCCCTCTCGCTCTCTCTTTCTTTCTCTCCCTTTCTCTCTCCCTCCCTCTCTCGCTCTCTCTTTCTTTCTCTCCCTTTCTCTCTCCCTCCCTCTCGCTCTCTCTTTCTTTCTCTCCCTTTCTCTCTCCCTCCCTCTCGCTCTCTCTTTCTTTCTCTCCCTTTCTCTCTCCCTCCCTCTCGCTCTCTTTCTTTCTCTCCCTCTCTCTATCGTAAAATCTAAAAATCCAGAAGAAAAAAGGCTTGTTCTAAAATAGATGTGTTTCTATAATTAGATGTAAAGTAACTAGGCTGGTCTCTGCGTGGCTGTTTAGCCACACAGTGTGTGAATGCACAGACACTCATGCTGACCCCTCCCCCCCCTGCAATGTCAGTTCATCGCGTCAGCGTCTACGCGTGCAGTGCAGAGCACAGAGCAGACAAGCACACATCTGTTGCTTGAGGACACAGTCATTTGTCCCACATCCAGTATGCAGTATGCATGTCAGAGCAGAGAGAGGAGAGGAGGCAGTGTAACCTAGTGGACAGAGACGGCAGGAGGGAACGGAGGAGGTGGAGGGAGGGTGGAAGGAACAGAGAAGGGGAACAGAGAAGGGGGACAGGGGGAGGAACAGAGAAGGGGAACAGAGGGAAGAACAGAGAAGGGGAACAGAGGGAAGAACAGAAAAGGGGAACAGAGGGAGGAACAGAGAAGGGGAACAGAGAAGGGGAACAGAGGGAGGAACAGAGAAGGGGAACAGAGGGAAGGAAAAGGGGAACAGGGGAAGGAAGAGGGAACAGAGGGAGGAAGGGAGGAACAGAGAAGGAGGGGGGACACAGAGGGAACAGAACAGAAAGAGGGAGGAACAGAGGGAGGAACAGAGGGAGGAACAGAGAAGGGGAACAGAGAAGGGGAACAGAGGGAGGAACAGAGAAGGGGAACAGAGGGAGGAACAGAGGGAGGAACAGATGGAAGAACAGAAAAGGGAACAGAGGGAGGAACAGAGAAGGGGAACAGAGAAGGGGAACAGAGGGAGGAACAGAGAAGGGGAACAGAGGGAGGAACAGAGGGAAACAGAGAAGGAACAGAGAAGACAGAGGGAGGAACAGAGGGAGGAACAGAGAAGGGGAACAGAGGGAGGAACAGAGAAGGGGAACAGAGGGAGGAACAGAGAAGGGGAACAGAGGGAAACAGAAACAGAGAAGGGGAACAGAGGGAGGAACAGAGAAGGGGAACAGAGGGAAGAACAGAGGAGGGAGGAACAGAGAAGGGGAACAGAGGGAGAGAAGGGGAACAGAGGGAAGAACAGAAAGAGGGGAACAGAGGGAGGAACAGAGAAGGAGAAGAGGAACAGAGAAGGGGAACAGAGGGAGGAACAGAGAAGGGGAACAGAGGGAGGAACAGAGAAGGGGAACAGAGGGAGGAACAGAGAAGGGGGAACAGAGGGAGGAACAGGGGAGGAACAGAGAAGGGGAACAGAGAAGGGGAACAGAGGGAGGAACAGAGGGAGGAACAGATCAGAGAAGGGGAACAGAGGGAGGAACAGAGGGAGGAACAGAGAAGGGGAACAGAGAAGGGGAACAGAGGGAGGAACAGAGGGGGAACAGAGAAGGGGAACAGAGGGAGGAACAGAGAAGGGGAACAGAGGGAGGAACAGAGAAGGGGAACAGAGGGAGGAACAGAGAAAGGGAACAGAGAAGGGGAACAGAGGGAGGAACAGAGAAGGGGAACAGAGGGAAGAACAGAGGGAGGGGAGGAACAGAGAAGGGGAACAGAGGGAAACAGAGAAGGGGAACAGAGGGAAAGGGGAACAGAGGGAGGAACAGAGAAGGGGAACAGAGGGAGGAACAGAGAAGGGGAACAGAGGAGGAACAGAGAAGGGGAACAGAACAGAGAAGGGGAACAGAGGAGGAACACAGAGAAGGGGAACAGAGGGAGGAACAGAGAAGGGGAACAGAGGGAGGAACAGAGAAGGGGAACAGAGGGAGGAACAGAGAAGGGGAACAGAGGGAGGAACAGAAAGGGGAACAGAGGGAGGAACAGAACAGAGGGAGGAACAGAGAAGGGGAACAGAGGGAGGAACAGAGAAGGGGAACAGAGGGAGGAACAGAGAAGGGGAACAGAGGGAGGAACAGAGAAGGGGAACAGAGGGAGGAACAGAGAAGGGGATACACCAGAAAAGAGGAGAGGAGGGAAAGAACGACTACAAAACAAAATGAGACTAAGGAGTCGCTACAGAGAGGAAACACACAGACATTAACGAGTGACTAGTGTAAAACAACTTAACAAGGGATTCACAAAAAAACCTGATAAGAGCGGAGGAAGACTAATCAACGTCAGAGAGGAAAGAGGTGCGGGGAAAGACAGACGCACAGAGAGCAACAAGTCCCCGTCGTATTGTGAAGCAGGCAGCTGGTTGGAGGGTCCCCCGAGACTTATTAAAATGGAATTCCTGTTGCTAATCTTTGTTTTCTCACAAAAGGGATGACACATCCCAGAGAGGCGTGCTGCATGTATATTTAATGGCAGAAAACTCGGCATATCCTTAGCAGCAGAGGTGGCGTAGCGTCTCATTGTTTAGGTGGCTTGTGTGTCGCCACCACGGCGCCGCCCGCTGCTTCACTGACAGTCACTAAATCGCAGCCCATTATTTGGGTTTATCTGCATTCAGCTAACATCAACATCCCCTCCTCAGGGGGAGTGTCCATGACATAGACTGACCAGGTGAAAGCTGTGATTACTTATTGATGTTACTTGATAAATTCACTTCAGTGTAGAGGAAGGGTCGGAGACGGGTTAAAGAATGATTTTCAAGCCTTGAGACAATTGAGACATGGATTGTGTTTGTGTGCTGTTTAGAGGGTGAATGGGCAATACTAAATAGGTAAGTGCCTTTGAACGGTGTATGGTAGTAGGTGCCAGTTTATGTCAAGAACTGCAACGCTGCTGGGTTTTTCACGCTCAACTGTTTCTGTGTGTATCAAGAATGGTTCACCACCCAGAGAACATCCAGCCAACTTGACACAACTGTGGGAAGCATTGGAGTCAATATGGGCCAGCATCCTGAATTTGCCCCGACAAATTGAGGCTGTTCAACTCAATATTAGGAAGGTGTTCCTAATGTTTTGTCCACTCAGTGTATGTACAGGTTGACGGACATGCATATGAAGCATGTCCTCTAGGAGAGGAGGAACAACAGTCATATTTGTATTACTAACTATATTACTGATAGTACAGCCTTCACTCATTAGGCTAGAAATAACGCCCACATTCAACCTCTTCATCACACTGGAAGCATTGGAGCTTCCCCTGGGGTCTACAGGGGCCCACTGGGGCCACTAGAGACAGAGCCAGTAGGGAGGGACAGTCTGTGCTGTTATGAGGGGAACAATGCACCTGTCTGGGGGGGAAGGTTTAACCACACACACACAACCCAGCCCAGCGTCTCAACTCTCGCCCATTTCGCCTGCTGCCCTCGCCCAGTGTGTGTATGTTCTTTCCGCTGAAAGATTACAATAATAAAATTGAAATTAAATTAAAAACAAGTAATCTGGATTTTCTGCATGAGCCGTTAATAATGTCTAACAGCTGTCACAGGCAATACGGCCACGCCGAGGTGGGCCTGAGGCTGTCTGATGAGAAGCAGGCTGATACTATGGAGAGGGAGAGGGGAAAGGAGAAGAGAGGAGGAGAGAGGAGAGCAGAGGAGAGGAGAGGAGAGGAGAGGAGAGGAGAGGAGAGGAGAGGAGAGGAGAGGAGAGGAGAGGAGAGGAGAGGAGAGGAGAGGAGAGGAGAGGAGAGGAGAGAGAGGAGAGGAGAGGAGAGGAGAGGAGAGGAGAGGAGAGGAGAGGAGAGAGAGAGAGAGAGATACATTGTTATAATACTGGTTATAGAGATAATATGACATTTGAAATGTCTTTATTCTTTTGGAACTTCTGAGTGTAATGTTTACTGTTAATCTTTATTGTTTATTTCCCTTTTGAAAGCCAAGCCTCTGAAACCTGATACAGGAAGGTATTACCCAGCATGCCGCTCTCTCTCACCCGTGAGTCTCCTCTGTGTTGTTCTTGTGGTGCCGCCCCGTGCTGCAGGGCCAGGGTTCCACCATGGCACCAGGCCACATGCTGTGGAGGGGGGAAGGGAAGGGCGGCTGGCGGACTGTTTGAAGAGCCCCGTCTCTGGGACCACACTGACTCTCCAGCCAGAAGTGCCTGCTGCGAAGCCAAGCGCTAGCTAGCTACTCCGGACACAGACTGCTCCACACACACAAACATCCCCCTTACCTTCACGGTATGAGATGGGAGCAAACGAGCACCACCGCATTTAGTATCTTCAGAGAAATCTGATCAAATCAGTCCTGTATTACTAATGAATACTTGATTGGATGATTGTCTCATTCTTTTGATGTTTGGCTATTACAATAATGCTAATTATTACTGTAATGACATCTGTTATTACTGTATTGACATATGTTATTACTGTAATGACATCTGTTATTACTGTATTGACATATGTTATTACTGTATTGACATATGTTATTACTGTAATGACATCTGTTATTACTGTATTGACATCTGTTATTACTGTATTGACATATATTTTATTACTGTAATGACATCTGTTATTACTGTATTGACATCTGTTATTACTGTATTGACATATGTTATTACTGTATTGACATATGTTATTACTGTATTGACATATGTTATTACTGTATTGACATATGTTATTACTGTAATGACATCTGTTATTACTGTATTGACATATGTTATTACTGTAATGACATCTTATATTACAGTAATGACATCTGTCTGTTTGAATGGTCCATGTGTCAATAACAGGGATGCCCTCCACCCCCCTCTTCAGTTCACCCTATGACTGAGTTACAGACAGACACTGAATCTGGATAGTGACCCCATAGCTCAGGTTAAGGGCAGACACTGAATCTGGATAGTGACCCCATAGCTCAGGTTAAGGACAGACACTGAATCAGGATAGTGACCCCATAAGTCAGGTTAAGGGCAGACAGTGAATCTGGATTTTGACCCCATAGCTCAGGTTAAGGACAGACGCTGAATCTGGATAGTGACCCCATAGCTCAGGTTAAGGGCAGACACTGAATCAGGATAGTGACCCCATAGCTCAGGTTAAGGACAGACGCTGAATCTGGATAGTGACCTCATAGCTCAGGTTAAGGACAGACACTGAATCAGGATAGTGACCTCATAGCTCAGGTTAAGGGCAGATGCTGAATCTGGATAGTGACCTCATAGCTCAGGTTAAGGACAGACACTGAATCAGGATAGTGACCCCATAGCTCAGGTTAAGGGCAGACGCTGAATCTGGATAGTGACCTCATAGCTCAGGTTAAGGGCAGACGAGAGCGTACATCGCCACTACCCCTACCATCAAGAATTGACCGGCTGGTTATAGAGGGTAGGGAAGTGTAGACTGATTTCCATGGGGGCAGTGTAGACTGATTTCCATGGGGGCAGTGTAGACTGATTTCCATGGGGGCAGTGTAGACTGATTTCCAGGGGGACAGTGTAGACTGATTTCCATGGGGGCAGTGTAGACTGATTTCCATGGGGGCAGTGTAGACTGATTTCCATGGGGGCAGTGTAGACTGATTTCCATGGGGGCAGTGTAGACTGATTTTCAGGGGGACAGTGTAGACTGATTTCCATGGGGGCAGTGTAGACTGATTTCCATGGGGGCAGTGTAGACTGATTTCCATGGGGACAGTGTAGACTGATTTCCATGGGGACAGTGTAGACTGATTTCCAGGGGGCAGTGTAGACTGATTTCCAGGGGGAGTAAGGCTGCAGGCTGCAGGGTGACAGCTGGTGGCAGCAGCTGGTCGATCCCTCCCCACCAGGTGTGTGTTTCAGCCAGGTGTAGGGTGCCACCGTGCCAGGTGATCGCCAGCCATTTAACGAGACACCTCATGACATCATGTCTGCTCTGTGACGGTCATGTCATCTCACGACAATCCACAAAAAGCCCAGTGACTCTGGAAGGCTGGAGGCCAGCACGCTTTTACAGAGGCCCAGAGAGGGTGGAGAACACCAGGCATGAGTACAAAGAGCCATGGCCAAATGCAACTTGGCATAAGACCCACGTTCTGTCACTACACTCCCACCACAGCAGCTCCCTGAAACAAGTTGCTTTTTAATGTCATATTTTGTGGGCTATTTAAGATGTCATTTTTTGTTCGCTCAGACTTCAAAGGTAGGTCTCAGAGCTTTATTATTTTCCCTTCGCCAAATCCCAAAACTGGTTGTGATTTTGAGTTGGCACCAAATAATTACAGTGAGGCGCTGCAGCCAGAGTCCAGCCACTGCTCTGCCCCCGCCCCCGCCCCTTCTGGCCAGACTATCAGCAGTGGCCGGGGGAGTGAAGGAGAACTCAGTGTTCACAACACCAGACACTGCAAGGCCAAGACGGCGCCAGTCCCATCCTATCCCACAAACAACCTTCACCCACTCCACTCCCCTCACCCACTCCACTCCCTTCACCCACTCCACTCCCCTCACCCACTCCACTCCCCTCACCCACTCCACTCCCCTCACCCACTAGTGTTTCTTTTTCAGACAAGGTTGTAACCAGCCACTTTCCTAACTCCACCAAACACCTATGTTTTCTCTTTGATGCCATCCTCCCCCCACCAGCCCCCCAGGCCATTGGGATATTCCAGCAATGAGGCATTCAATAAAACCTATTGTAAGGTGATTTATTCCCCTTTGGAAGGAAAAATACAAGGGGGCAGAAGCCAGACAGAAGTGCTAACCTTTGAAGAGGCGATCTGCTCGGATATCCAGCCAGCCAGGACATAACAAGCCAGGGGACTGACAGGGACATCCGAGCAGAAAACAATAAAGAGGGTGTTTTTATCTTTAACAACACGCAGTAAAACACACAAAGTTGGTCCTCTGCAACAATGGCCCCGTGGCAGAGGAGACTGGCTGAAACAGAAGTGTCAGGAAAGACCACTGGCTTCCCAGACACAAGGCTCTTCCTGGTCAGAATGAGACCATGTGCTTCCCAGACACAAGGCTCTTCCTGGTCAGAATGAGACCACTGGCTTCCCAGACACAAGACTCTTCCTGGTCAGAATGAGACCACTGGCTTCCCAGACACAAGGCTCTTCCTGGTCAGAATGAGACCATGTGCTTCCCAGACACAAGGCTCTTCCTGGTCAGAATGAGCCCACTGGCTTCCCAGACACAAGGCTCTTCCTGGTCAGAATGAGCCCACTGGCTTCCCAGACACAAGGCTCTTCCTGGTCAGAATGAGACCATGTGCTTCCCAGACACAAGACTCTTCCTGGTCAGAATGAGCCCACTGGCTTCCCAGACACAAGACTCTTCCTGGTCAGAATGAGACCATGTGCTTCCCAGACACAAGGCTCTTCCTGGTCAGAATGAGACCATGTGCTTCCCAGACACAAGGCTCTTCCTGGTCAGAATGAGCCCACTGGCTTCCCAGACACAAGACTCTTCCTGGTCAGAATGAGACCATGTGCTTCCCAGACACAAGACTCTTCCTGGTCAGAATGAGACCATGTGCTTCCTAGACACAAGACTCTTCCTGGTCAGAATGAGCCCACTGGCTTCCCAGACACAAGGCTCTTCCTGGTCAGAATGAGCCCACTGGCTTCCCAGACACAAGACTCTTCCTGGTCAGAATGAGACCATGTGCTTCCCAGACACAATACTCTTCCTGGTCAAAATGAGCCCACTGGCTTCCCAGACACAAGACTCTTCCTGGTCAGAATGGGGCGGTTGAAACAGAGGAGAGGACCAAGGACAGCAAGAGGCAAAGAGAGAAGAAAAAAGAGAAGAGAGAGAGGAGAGAGAAAAGAGAGAGGAAGAGAGGAGAGAGAAAGAGAGAGAAGAGAGAGAAAGAGAGAGAAGAGAGAAAGAGAGAAGAGAGAGAAAGAGAGAAGAGAGAGGAAGAGAGAGAAAGAGAGAAGAGAGAGAAGAGAGAGGAAGAGAAGAAAGAGAGAAGAGAGGAGAGAGAAAGAGAGAGAAGAGAGAGAAAGAGAAGACAGAGAGGAGAGAAAGAGATGAAAAAGAGAAGAGAGGAGAGAGAAAGAGAGAGAAAGAGAGAGAAGAGAGAGAGAAGAGAGAAAGAGAAGAAAGAGAGGAGAGAAAGAGAAGAAAAAGAGAAGAGAGGAGAGAGAAAGAGAAAGAGAAGAAAGAGAGAAGAGAGAGGAGGGAGAAAGAGAGAGAGAGAGAAGAAAGCGAGAGAAGAAAGAGAGAAGAGAGAGGAGAGAGAAAGAGAGAAGAAAACAGAGAGAGGAGAGTGGGACGTGTAAGGGAATAGGAGCGAGTGTGAGTGTGTGTGCGTGTGCCGGTGTGTGTGTGTGCGTGTGTGTGAGTGTGTTCGTCTGTTTGTCCCTTTGTGTTTTAAGAACATGACGTAAATATGACCGTTGATTACATGGGGTGTTGAGAGCAGCTCTCAGCCATGGACGGTCCCCTCCAGGGCCGAAGCCCTTCTACCGACCCTAACCCTAACCCCCCCTACTGTTTTAACAGACACACCTCCCAGATGCACCCCAATGATCAGAACAGTATGGCTGAAAGATGACCCCCAGGTCATAAATGGCAGCAGTAAAGACAGATCCATGTGTCTCCTAGTTTTCTGCTATCAGGTCGGCTGTGGTTCTCTCTGCTAATCAACCAGAAGGGGAATTAGAAAACCGTTTGAATGAATACAGTGTATTTTTAGCTTTGTAGCAGAATGAAATGACCCAACACCAATAAGTAGAATCTGTGCCTCTGTATGTGTGTATAGGAACAGAGGAATAGTTATTCCGTCAGATTCAGTGAGGACATTGCTAGATTAGTACAGGCTTCACATCGACCACCTGACTTACAGGACAAATGACTGTCTGGCTGTTCTGGGTGAAGAGAGACAGTGGCAGATACATGTCTAGCGGGTTCAGCAACATGCTTCAACAGACAAGTGAGAGAATATAGGCTTCCTTATTGGGTCCACTTGCTCTCTGTACAGGGGCCCAGATTGCAACTAAAATCCCCCTTCTGTGGAACCGACAGTGTGCGTTTCCTACCAAAACATGTTGAAATATCGGAACCCAGCGAGGAACAGAGTGGTTACCAAGCTAAGAGAGGGAGTCGCAACAACAGCGCCAGTTTCCAGACGTCTCTCAGCAGCCAGAGTGGAGAGAGATGGTTGATGATAATAAACACCCCTAAAATCAGACAGAGGAACTTCTTTCAAGGAGCCACAGCACAAACCTGCTTCTGAATGCATTTTTACACCAACTCTGAAACATTAATGCTCTTTGTAAAGTATTCATGGGAACCAGTGTGTGAGTTAGTCCCCGGGGGAAAAGCACCGAGAAAACTGAAGGGTTCAACACACTCAGCAAACAACGTGCTCTGTTTTCCCTAATGGTAGTGGTGCCCAGGACAACACAGTTGAAGAGACACTAATGACTCCTAGAAGACAAAAGAAACCTGTTTAGTTGAAGATGTTAAAATGTGATTTCAGCCACGTACAGTAGGAATATTGAGTCTGTGTTGGATGGTCTAAGTCCACATTTTGTTGAGAATCTATTTCCACATTTTGTTATTTCTTAAAGTTCCGTTAGAAAGGTTTCACCAAGTAGTTTTGAAACTAGCGCTCATGAG
Source organism: Oncorhynchus tshawytscha (assembly GCF_018296145.1). Lineage (NCBI taxonomy): Eukaryota > Metazoa > Chordata > Actinopteri > Salmoniformes > Salmonidae > Oncorhynchus > Oncorhynchus tshawytscha. Next base: position 43,744 of record NW_024608632.1, on the reverse strand, counting down.
CCAAAACAGGTCCCTGAAAACTGTTGCACAATTGTGTCTTACATCATCCATTTGGTATGACGTCACATCCTGCAATTAAAAACATGTATAATCCTGTATGATATGTAACACATTTCAATTCGTATAATATCTTACAAATTTGTAAGTGCTTAAGAACCCATTCAATCTGCTTAAATGATACATGCATGATGGTATTGTCTGTAGCTGCGTGAAACCTGTATCTCTGTCCTGTTCAGGTTATTCAGTACAAGTCTCCACACACTGATAAGAGAGTATCTAGATGCATCATCAACAAATCACATTTTCTAAATCACATTTTTTTTTTTTTTTTTTACACAAATTCCTGAATTATACTCAAATTCTCATCCAAAGGATGATTTCTGGTAACAGAAGACTAAATCAAGCCAACAACAAAAAAACCTACAGTAACAAATCAATGGATTTGTGAATAGACTTTAAAATGATCTGGTGTCAGTGAAATCAATGAATAGTAAAGCTGACCATCTTTAACGTTATGTAATTGCCATGATTTTGTGATTTATTGCAAGAATGTCTTAATGCACCTGTTCAAAAACGTTGGGTAATTCCGATGGTGTTTCTAAATGGGTCTACAACTGTCTATTCTTTCCAACAACCTTACATCAAAATCAATTAGATTGAGTCGTTTGACGAATAACCCAGCAAACCGAAATTGGTTCTGTGAACGTTCCCAGAACATTCATTAAGGGTTAAATGACTATACAATTCAATAAAATTAGGTTGCCCCAAAAGTTCTAATACACAAAAACTTTCCAGTTGTGCTGATGATTATACAATGTTTGTATAAAACATTCACCCGATGTTGCACGAACGTTCCCAGAACACATTTTGTTATTAGATTACCTGGAAACCTAACAACAACCTCAGGGGAATGTTCTGTGGTGGTTGTTACAGGTGTTGTGCACAACATCTTAGTGCATCTGAGGAGAACATTTCAAGGATATTTCATTTAATCACTTTCTGAAGAAGAAGAAAATATTTTGTCATGAAAAACATTATTCTAATGTTTTGGGGTGTTATCATTCTAATGTTAGATTAAAAATGCTAACTAGAACTTAATGTAGAATGTTAAGCTAAGGTCCTAGGAATGTTCCCAGTTTACTGGGAAGAGATTGGATTTAGTGGGCAAAAATGCCTAACATTTATATAAAAATGCCTAACATTTTCAAATGATGGATTTTGCCAGGAACTCCACATGAGGTGCACACCAACTGGTTATCAATGAGCGATTGAAAAAACACAATAGATAACTTTACAAATTGTAAAAATCAACTGACAAAAGTATAATACACCTATAAAAGTATGGTTTGCCTTTTTTCCAAATGACTCTCCCTCCCTTCAACCACTGCACTGTAGCTGTTGTCTATGTGGTTGGGTGGGAAGCCAGGACAACCCCTAGAGCACCAAGCAGGCATTCACAGCAGGCATTCACAGACATACCCAGACCTGCTGCCCTTTATAAGAGCTAACCACGTCACAATCTCCTGCAAAGGCCAGGACTGCATGCCTGACAGACAGACGGGAAAAGGCATCGTGAGCCCCTTGTCAACAAATGTATATTGATTTTGATATAATGTATACAGTGTGTGCAGTACATTCCAATAATGTATAAAAAACAAAAACATATTTGTATAAGAATTGGTGTAATTGCTATAATCAGATGTCATCTCGACAAATGACACTGCACTAGAAGAGCATAACAGGATATTTAAATCAACTCTATGGGGGACTCCAAAATGCAACGTCTCAGCATAATTCAGAAACAGGGCAATAGTAGGAGAAAAGATGAGTCAGCCTTTGTCAAATATGAATCAAATACTCAATAACTTCTATAGATGATTTCATTATTTAACCATACCCCGCACCTGCCTGTAACATATAAGAAATATAGTGCTGTTGTCCTCTATGGTGACCCCAATGACCTTATAGTTGCATGTGGGTATATCATCTAATGACAATGATTATTTGAGGAAATTGTGGAAGCATTAATGACAACAAAAACAAACTATTATATGAATTATATATGTTATGCAGTTTAATGTGACATGTCCAAATCCAACTATTTTGTGGTGTTGTTCCACTGGACACAAGATGTCAATTCAACTTCTATTCCACATTGGTTCAACATAATTTCTTGAAATGACGTTGAAACAACGTTGATTCAACCAGTGTGTGCCCTGTGGGGTCTCCCCAAACTTTGATAATCTACTCCCATACCCTAAAATGTAACTGGTGTGAATATAAACTTCTAACGTTGCACCTTCCCCATGTTTTGGTTGTCCCTATATAATACAGTTGGTCGTTCAGTGGAGACACGCGCGCACGAGTCCACGCACGCAGGCACTCCATGTTGACACACGTGCCTATTTACATGCAGTACACTTCGATAATAGAAACCTAAGTCACTGATGCATGCACTGCGAATGCCCGATATAGAAGGAGGATTTTCCCGCGGCTATGCCTACATGGTTACATACATCAGATCCCCCTTCAGTCGCCGTACCCACTTCCGTGAACAGTGAACGCCCAGGCTTTTGTTCGTGTGCTTGCCATCAACCACAGCAGCATGACACTCATGAATATCACTCAGAATCACCAGCATGTCATTGAAGAAAAATGGGAGGACGCCGGAAAGCTGCGTAAAAAAAACCGTGCATTTGGTAAAAACGACCAATTGTCTAATTCATTAGACCACAAGGTTTAATTTAAATAGGCCGCAACAATTGGGTACAATTGACTTCACAAAGTTACTACATTTATTACATGTGGCCCATTAAACCAAATTACAATTCACCCACTCAACATCAACAAATGGTCAAGTACAGTAGCAGACATTTTGTTTACAGTAGCCCACAGCGCGTAATAGAACACCACGGATGTGTAATATGTGCTTGCTTTACATATGCATGATGCAGCCTAATATAACCCGGGGTTTATGAAACCACTAAAACAACATGAACAAATCATGTAGTGTAAATCATAATTATACCGCAAAATCATTCTGGACATATTTAGTGCAAAATTCGTTAGTAACGTCCCTTAGCTGCCAACCTCACGTGCTAATTAATTATCTGGCGCAATGCATGCAGGGGGATTGGGGACATTTGGAACAAATTCGATGGATTAATATATTTTCATTGTGTTCCAAATACTCTATGGTGAAACAACACGTATATATATTTTACCAACCTGAATGCGGAGCCATTGGGATGTGAGAAGGGTAGTATTTTCCTGACGGAAAATGACCGCCATGCTGTACTGAACTGTGGCCGGTGGAGGCGATCCGAGAGGCGGCGCGGTGTACCAGCGCGCCCCGCTCCGACAGGAGGTGGGCAGGCGCAGCAAAATCCCGTCCCTCCATACTGGCGAAAGGTGAATAATCCGAAATCCAGCGGGGAGACCAAAATAATCAAATGCAATCCATATAATAATCCTTTATAGGTCTAAGTATTGCATTTAGTTGGTCGAAGGCTTCTCCAGCCAAAAACGTAGCCCCGAATCATCTTTTCTGCAAGAAATAAAAATGAAAAGGGTTTTGATTGACAGAGAGAATGTTTAGAATATTATAACATTCTAAAGGCCTACAGTTGTTGATGGCATATGCTGGAATAGCGTTACTGTGTAGATTTGCCTTACTGTTATATACAGTTATACATGTCACAGGCTGTGCTTAAGATATTCATAACTATTATGCAGAAGCAGTGAACGGTTGAGACAAAAGCGTTGTTCAGTCTTCCCTTCCTTGAGGGAGTGTAAACGCTGCAAGAAAACAACACGGGATCAGCAACAATAAGAACAACCACCCAAATCTTTGTTTTCTACAACCGTATACGACGGACCAAGCAAGGGTTTACTGCGACTGACAGGCAGGCCTATAGGCCTACTGAAATCTCTATTGATTATGCTATTGAGGGAAAGGCCTTCCTTGATGTAGCACTGAAACCGTTGGAGCCTGGCTTGAACACATCAGGTCTCTCTGTAGTCTGTTCAAGGTCTTACTTTGTGCACTGAGGGCTGTAAATGTCATAGCCCGTAGTTGTGTTATTTTATTCATACCTTATCGTACAGTTCATCAGAACAATCAATACAATCACTTTTGTCAGCTGTCAATGTTGGCAAATAGTGTTTCATCTGTGAAGACGTGCATTTAGCACGTTTCATTAGATAAATTAAGAATTATTGGGACAAGGACATGCTATTGATGAACTAAATGCATGATTTATAAGACAGAATGCTCAAACCGCACAAAATGAAGGATTTTTTTTTATTTCCAATTGATTATGTCTAAAAATGTGCATTAATATCTCTAAGTTAACACTGCTTCCTCCTGATCATATGGTCTTTGACTATTCAACCATAATACAGGCATGTTCATTATTAAAAATAAATGTATAGTTGATCATGTATATTTATTAGGCTCGTGTCAAAATGCTGGTCTATGCATAGGCCTAACAATGGGATATTGTCTTGGACAGTCCACGCTTGACTAACGCGATTATTTCCACGTATGTGAAATATCTGCGAAGTAATTTTCCTGAAACCCCCATGTGAAAATTACACATCAAAATGCACCGTCGTCCGAAACGTCGTTATCAATTAATCAAGAACTTGTGCGTGTCCAAACTGTCCATGCAAATAGCTGCTTTCCAGCTCCTCATCTTTCGTGACCCATTTACGCTGTTATTTCAGGTAATCAAAGAGTAGCAAACCCTAATATAACCTCTAGCCTTTAGGCTCCTGCATAAATATAATATAGCCTATCACTCGAGCTTTCTCAATTTAATCAAGTACAAGAGCATGTCATGTGTACAGGGCCAAACCAATATTCCTTCATCTGTAAAATGCTATACATTGGTTATTTTCTCTCTTTATTAACTGACTGTCCAAGGGATAAGTAAACAGTGCAGCACAGCCAGCTATCTAAAACAATATTTGCATTGACATTGGAAGTATTGGCCAAATATTTTAATTGTTATAATTCCCTATGTATAAATGCTGTTCAAGTTTCTTCAACGTGAAAGGTTTGATTTTGACATGAAAAATGCTGAATCCCCAAAATTCTAGTACTAAAAATCCAAGGTGAATGACCGTGGCGAAGACTGTCTTTGTCTCCACGTTTAAACTGCTTGCAGTCAGCCATTAGCCTTGCTACAGTCCTTCACCCGGCTGATATAAAGTCATAACCCGCCCGCCTACATGTGTTTGACGACTAAAACAAGACTATCTAAGAACAACCTGATTGCAAACCTATATTACCTTTTAGAAATGCGAAGACGCCATGGCTATTTGGGGCGAGTAGGCTATGACCATTTTTATTACAGCGTAATAGGGGAAACGCTTTGTGGTTGGTAGCCTAGCCTACTACACAAAGCTGTGTCGGACTCATGCTATGCGAATTTTATACACGAACACTGTCTTGTTTGCTAACATGTTCAAATGATCGACGCCAATAATTCAATTGCATTGCATATTTCATTTGCAGAATCCGTTCGGACACAGGAACTCGGATGATAAATCAAATGATATTTTATTGGGTCGGATCATGCTGCGGGAGAGGCGCCCATCCACGTCAAACCTGGCGGGGTGGGAATACACCATAGCAGGGCAACGATTGTAAACATTATTCCCTATACAAATACCACCACGGCGTGTAGGCTATGTTACTAATTCTACATAAACTAAATTGACGGTTGAACCATTTAGAATGATTTGCCAACAGACAATCGAGGTAAATACAAAAAATAAATACATCATAGAGCGGCCATGTAACATGAAATAGTCCGAATTCATATATTATCAGGTCTCCTGTAAAATAAACGACTCAAGCAACTACAATGATTACTCATTTACAAATTGATTAAATGCGTCGTCGATCAATAAATCTCGACCAAAACGATTATGCCGCTACATAATGCAGTTTTGTCTTTGTAAAATAAAAATGTAGGAAAATAAACTGTAGTCTATTCGGTAGATCACCTCATGCCAATTGCTAATATATACTCTAAATATAATTATTGTGTTATAATAATAATAGTTTGGGCTAGGCCTATTAATTTGGTTTTAAATAACGCCAACCGCATAATTAATTTTAAAAGCCAGCCCATAAATAGATATGCGCACAAAGCCTCATATTTACATACATTGAATTTAGACATTGCATGCAGAATTTAATATTTACCTTCCTAGCATACACTTGCTTGCAATTATTACACTGTTACAGCCTAGGTGTGTCATACTGTAATTGTGTTGTTTATAAAAATTACCTGGGCTTTTGTAGAATAGTTACATCCATGAATTATTTAGTTATTAGGCCTGTCATTTCAAATGTTGTGTTCGTGGTCGACATAAAGCTATGGTTTAATTTGCCAAGATCAAGAAAATATAAAATACAATTTACTTACTGGTATGTTAAATCCTTGCATAGCAATAAATTAGGAAATTATAAAATAAAGGGGAAAAAATACAGACCAAAAATTACGTTCATTTGGACAAAAACGTGTGCCTACGGTTACATCCTATAGGTTTTCATTTTGAGCTGCGCAGTACGTCGTTCAATCTGCTGAAAGCACCGGGATTCGGGCTTCTAGACTACAGAATCGAGGCTCGGATCTCCGAACAGCAATTCTCTTTCCCAGTGCACTGATCAGCTCGTGCCTCGCATCTCGGGGAGGGTAAACACATTCGCCCATTGGCCGGATACCTGCATGCTAATGAGCTTGTGCCGCTCGCCCGGGGACACACGAGATGTTGATTGGCCCATATCAAGAGCCAATAGCGTAGCGACTGAACAAAGTGATGTGCGCCAGATTTAAAGTTTTACTGTGAGCTATTTACATGTAGGTTTGAGCAATTGAACATTTAGGCCTACACAAATAGACATACATCCACAAGACCACCACTAATAATGGAAAAAAAATACAGTAAAGCCGTGTTGTTTGAATCAAAGCAATATTTAAATAATAAATATTTAGAGAACTTGTTCAGTATGTTATATGTTAAAATGTATACTGTAGTTGTCCCTTATGATGTATCTGTCTGTAAGTAATTAAGTAATGTGTCATTTTGGACGTATCTGCGGTTTTCAGAAATTACCCATGATTTTATTAACACTTTTTTCAACATTTTTAATGAGACAAGCATGCACTGTCTATCTAGTTAGTATGATAAACTTTTTTCTTGTGTCCAAAATACAAATCTCCCTAAAATCCTTACATTCAAATGCGCATTTAAAACAATTAAATCAGGCATATTTTGTAATAAAATAATGTATTAAAAATGTCAGTGCCTCGTGGATGGGAACACATTGGTGAATCAATAGACTAGTTGTTATGATAATATATTTGGAATAAGGATGTACAATTACAAAGGGTCTATATCTTTACGTCTACTACTCAATAATCACTCTTATTTCTGCCTGAAGTGTCTATGAGCACAACAATGAGGTCAGAGCTTTCATGTTGTGACAACTTCAGATAGAAAAGTGTTTCTTCAAACCATCACAACATGCCTTAAATGCTTATTTTGCAGGGCTATTATTTCAGAAGGTTATGATCAGGTGTTATTTTGTTCAACCACCGGCGTTGGAAGATAAACTATAGAAGGCATCATCAGTGTAACAAGTTAACATTTCTCCTGTATTTATTAGTATATGGACTATAAAGGGTTTAAAAATGAGTCCCACTCAATATACGTTTTGATTGGCTGGCACATTGCCAGAGCATTGTCACTCACATAGTGTAAACAAGACTCTCATTGGGTGCTGTCCAGTCCGCATTGGGCTGTCTGGAAAAAAAGAAGCAATAACTGGCCCTGCGGTTTCAAGGCGTCCCAGGGTTAGATGATGAAAGGAGATAAGACGAGACTGTTTCAAGGCGCTCCATACTCGGACCCCATTCGCCCTCGAGCCATATGAGTCAAGCGTGAATCAAAGGGAATACGGCGGGCAGGAAGAGGGGACGTTAAACATTATATATATTTTTAAATTAGGTTATATTTCGGATAAATGCGATGCAACAATGGTTTAGCAGTAAACGTTTTGAGACAACCGCCGCGAATCACCAAATGAATGGAATACAGCGAGTAGATATATCGTCTCATAGAGAAAGAAGTGAAACGGCAAGCCCGGAGTCCCTCCTCTTGGAGTTTCAATGGAGTAAATGTAAATGGACCCTTTCACCAATAGGCCTATTTTAACAACTAGAAATGTTGTGGCTGCTTGAGGTTTGTCGTATATTGTGTTAAACAAATAGCTGTGCTTGCGAAAATACCGCTTGTTATCTTCTGTAGAAATAATAATTGGATGATCACCACGAAGTTAACATTAAAAAGTAGTTTGTAATAGCCTTCAATAGACCAGTCGCTGTAAAATGAGAGTAGTATATATTGCCAAACGCCTACACTCCGCGATCACTGAAATCTGTTGGGATCATTTGTCTGAACAGAAAACCAGTAGCCTATGCGATGGAAGGACATAGTCTGCAACTGTAGACTCTGCAAATGTAAAATATATACGATTGTGCAAAATCGTGTGCCTCTACTGCAATAAAATGTGTTTGTACATACTGTAAAATAATCAAACAGGAGCAAAAATGTGTTTACGTGAGATAACTTTATTTACATGAGACAATATATTGGCTATGAATAGAATATAATGTACATTGCATTTAATGATGAACTGTGTCTTACTGGAAAAAATATAAATTGCCACAATTAAGAGTCATCTAATTTATCAAAGAGACATTTAGATGTTTTGTATATGTATGGAGGAATCATATACATTGAATACTAATGTTGTTTTATTTTTCAACAATAAATAAAATGGAGAATTATCTGTATTTTCTTTATTATTTTGCTATTTTATTGTTTACATATACAGACAACACATAACATTCCTCTTGGTCACCGTGGCAATAAAAAACAGACAGTTCTTTTTGACATACATCATTGTAATATTGATTAAACCTAGACCTGCGACTGAATTTTAAAATAAAAAATAATGATTGAGACCCAACAATAGGCTGACATTAGTCGGGATTGCGGAGGAGCATGGTGTTGATTCTGAGAACTCATCACCATGGTTTCTCTAGGTCGGTGACCCCTGAACTATGGCGACGGCCTAGTTACACCAGAATGCATATGGTAATGGTAGTGGGAAAAGTAAACAGATATTGTACAAGACTAGGACTGGTTATAATCCGTTATAACACGATAAGTACAAATAAATATATACATAAATGGATGTATATTTATTTATCGTTTGTTGCAACATGTGTAACTTAATATGTAATTCAGTATGAGATAGCCATAAATATTCGGTATTTGTAGATATTCATTGGCTACCTGCAGTTAGCATTTAATTTCAGACTCATTAAGGAATGTACCTCAAGGTAAAATGCAAGCAAGACAAATCGATTAAAACTATCCAGAATATTCTACATTTTACTCAAACACGAAATTGACATAAAACCAAACCGTCTACACCCGCCTCAGAATTGATTTGATTTTAATTCAAGTGGGTTTATTCAGTCACATTCATGCCCAGTCCATCAGGACAATACGGAATTGTAGTCCTTATTCAACAAAATGTCAAGTAGACCTGGTTAATATTGAAATGTGCATTTAGAAGAGATATGGTAGGCATTGTAGTGCTTCGTCTCATTATAGCCTCTTTACAACGGTGTGTACGCGCGTACAGGTTGAGCGCACGTTATGGGAGAGGCTGTGGCCAGTCTCAAAATTCACCACGCGCTCGCGCAAACATAGGTCGACACACGCACACGCTCACACACGACAAGTGCTTTCTCTCTCCCATATGAACCGTGTGCCAGTGCGTGCTGCGCTGCCCTATAGCGGGGCACATTGATACTAAATGCGGAGTGACTGATTTCTTACGAAGGATATTGTCCTTGGTCTATGAAGCTTCTCTGATTGACAATCTCTCCAGCTCCCACCCACATCCAACCAAGGGAACAGGCCCCTTTGTTGCCGTGCACGTAGTGGACACAGCAGCCCATATACCCAAAGATGTTTTGTAACGCAAGACACTTGCTTTTTATATCCAAGAGGCAAATTATGATACATACAAGAGCATGTGAAAATAAGAGCACGTGCAATACACTGTTAAAGCTGTAACACCTCATGCTTGTCATAGCGCATAGTGGCGTAACACACGAGGTGCAATGTCTGTCTGATAAAGGTAGGCATATATAAGGTGAATTGATCAGTCCCTGCAATGTGTATAGGCTGCATTGAAACGATGGCCTAACAACATCCTTGTTATTCTTATGAATATTGTGCTAAATATGTTCTGTTCATGCATTAATAATTAGTGATGTAGGCTATATGTCTATAAATCCCAGTAAAAACCTAAATATATCAAAATCATAAGAAAAATAAAGAAACATTGACATTACTAGGCCTACAGTACATTCAGAAAGTATTAATACCCATTGACTTATTCCACATGCTGTTGTGGTACATCCCAAATTCAAAATGGATTTTTTTTTTAAATGCTCGCCCATCTACATAATGTGTAAATACTTAGACATTTTTACAAATTTATTGAAAATTAAATACAGAAATATCTAATTTGCATAGGTATTTACACCCCTGAGTCAATTTTGTAGAAGCACCTTTGGCAGCGATTACAGCTGTGAGTCTTTTTGGGTACGTCTCTAAGCATTGCACACCTGGATTGTGCAATATTTGCTAATTATTCTTTTTAAATTCTTCAACCTCTGTCAAGTTGATTGTTGAACATGGCTAGACAGACGTTTTCAAGTCTATCCATAGATTTTCAAGCCTATTTAAGTCAAAATCGTAACTAGGCCACTCAAGATTATACATTTTTGTTTTGGTAAGCAACTCCAGTGTATATTTGGCCTTGTGTTTTCGGTTATTGTCCTGCTGAATGGTGAATTAGTGAATTCGTCTCTAGGATTTTGCCTGTGCTTATAGCTGTATTCCGTTTTGTTTTATGCAACAAAAACCTCAGTAGTTTTACTTAAGTGCCTTTTTGGAGACAGGATGCATGTTTTGGAATATTTTATTCAGTTCAGGTTTCCTTCTTTTCACTCTGTCAATAAGGTTAGTAATGTGGAGTAACTACAATGTTGTTGATCCATCCTCAGTTTTCTTATATCACCACCATTAAACTCTTAACTGTTTTAAAATCACCATTGGCCTCATGGTTGAAATCCCTGAGCAGTTTCCTTCTTCTCCTGCAACTGAGTTAGGAAGGAGGCCTGTAACTGAGTTAGGAAGGAGGTCTATCTGAGTTAGGAAGGAGGCCTGTATCTGAGTTAGGAAGGACGCCTGTATCTGAGTTAGGAAGGAGGCCTGTATCTGAGTTAGGAAGGAGGCCTGTATCTGAGTTAGGAAGGAGGCCTGTAACTGAGTTAAGAAGGAGGCCTGTAACTGAGTTAGGAAGGAGGCCTGTATCTTTGTCGTGACTGGGTGTATTGATACGTCATCCAAAGCCTAATTAATAACTTCACCAGGCTCAAAGGGAGATTCAGCATCTGCTTTTTAATGTTTACACATCTACCAATTGGCATCCTTCTTTGTGAGGCATTGAAAAAACTCCCTGGTCTTGGTGGTTGTATCTGTGCTTGGAATTCACTGCTCGATTGAGGGACCTGACAGATAATTGTATGTGTGGGGAACAGAGATGGGGCAGTCATAAATAAATGATGTTATCCACTATTATTGAACACGGAATGAGTCCATGCAACTTATTATGTGATTTGTTAAGCACATCTTTATTCCTGAACGTATTGAGGCTTTACCATAACAAAGGGGTTGAATACTTCTTGACTCAAGACATCTAACTTTTAAATGTGTTATTTATTTCTAAAATGTTCTACAAACAAAATTCCTCTTTGACATTATGTGGGATTGTGTGTAGATAGTACATTATGTGGTATTGTGTGTAGATAGTTTTCAGTGACACAGTCTCAATTTAATCCATTTTAATTCCAGGCTGTAACACAACAAAATGTGGAAAAAGTAGAGGTAAGTAGAGGTATGAGAATAGTTTCTGAAGACACTATATGTCTGACACTATTGATCATTTGAGTTTTATTACAAAACGCTATATACCCATTTTCATAAATTTTGGTAAATTAGCTTCTATTCTTTAAAGAACATATGAAAGAGATTGGTGTTTTTCCCCACTATTTAATCATGGCATGGGGTTGTTCAATGACAGACAATCTATTACTTGATGGTTTCATTTCTGAGAGACAAATATTCATGTTTTTTTTTTTGATAACTTTATACATCTGCCTCACTCTCAGAGAAATAAGTGAACTTGTTTTCACACATTTTTTTTAATGCAGAAATGATTGGGGTGGCAGGGTAGCCTAGTGGTTAGAGCGTTGGACTAGTAACTAGAAGGTTGTGAGTTCAAACCAGAGCTGACAAGGTACAAATCTGTCGTTCTGCCCCTGAACAGGCCCCACTGTTCCTAGGCCGTCATTGAAAATAAGAATATGTTCTTAACTGTCTTGCCTGGTTAAAAATAAAAATTGTAGAAATGATACAATTGTGACATCACTATTTAAATAATAATACAAAAACGAATCAATACATGCATTTAAAACATTTACATTTGACAATTTAGTTATTTAGCAGATGCTCTTTGGCAGAGCGACTTAAAGTAAGTGCATTGATCGTAGCTACAGTAGGTGAGATGACCACATTACAGTAAAATATACAGTATATGAACATTCCATTCCAGCTAAACAATGGAACTGCGTTTTGCAACAACAACAAAAACAACATTTTAATACACATATAAAATCTATGAATTAAACATTTGAGAACAGTGATATTTTACACACAGATGAAGGTACCCATAAGCAATAATTATTTGTGACGAAACACAAATGTAAAAAATTGGTGGATGTAGCATTTTGGAAATAAACTCTTCAATTGTTCATTGCCTGTTGCCTTCATGCAGGAACTGATTGCATACATCCTATAGGCCTACATGGTAAGACATGAAATCCAACACATTGTGTTCCGTACCTAATAAACATAGAAAAGTGTGCAAGGACTCAAGGTTTGGCTCCAATTCATGTAACAATTAGGTTTCTATTGCTATAAAGCCATGAGTGTTTTGGCCCCACATGAGAACGTGAACGATGCTAAAGGTGAAGTGTATGTTGGTGGAGGGAATTTTGAGTTTGACGTGTTAACTCATCCAATTGATTCCCATCCGGTATAGTGGGTTTGTCAGTAATAAAATGCACAAGGTTTCAATTAAGATTAAGAAGGGTTTGGGGAACGAAACTCTTAAAGACGAGCATGAACTACTCACAGCCCCCTTTCATTGAAACTGGTGTTGGGGAAGAGAAATTCACTGCATTAAAAATGTCAAGAAATGCATAAAGAATGTTGAGTAATAAAAAGAGAACTACATCTATAGGAATCCAAGCATAGGACTACATACACTATATATGTATGTAGACACCCCTTCAAATTAGTGGATTTGGCTATTTCAGCCACACCCGTTGCTGACAGGTGTGTAAAATCAAGCACGCAGCCATGCAATCTCCATAGACAAACATTGGCAGTAGAATGGCCCATACTGAAGAGCTGTGACTTTCAACTTGGCACCGTCATAGGATGCCACCTGTCCAACAAGTCAGTTAGTCAAGTTTCTGCCCAGTTGCAGTTGACCGGGGCAGCTCTAAGTGCTGTTATTGTGAAGTGGAAACGTCTAGGAGCAACAGCGGCTCAGCCGCAAGCTCACAGAACGGGACCGCCAAGTGCTGAAGCATGTAGTGTGTAAAAATGGTCTGTCCTCGGTTCCAAACTTCCTCTGGAAGCAATATCAGCACAAGAACTGTTCGTCGTGAGCTCCATGAAATGGGTTTCCATGGCCGAGCAGCCGCAAACAAGCCTAAGATCACCATGAGCAATGCCAAGTGTCGGCTGGAGTGGTGTAAAGCTTGACGTCATTGGACTCTGGAGCAGTGGAAACGTGTTCTCTGGAGTGATCACGGTTTACCATCTGGCAGTCAGACGGATTCATTTGGTTTTGGAGGATGCCAGGAGAACACTACCTTTCCCAATGCTTAGTGCAAACTGTAAAGTTTGGTGGAGGAGGAATAATGGTCTGGGGCTGTTTTTCATGGTTTGGGCTAGACCACTTATTTCCGGTGAAGGGGCATCTTAACGCTACAGCATACAATGACATTCTAGACGATTATGTGCTTCCAACTTTGTGGCAACAGTTTGGGGATGGGCCTTTCCTGTTTCTGCATGACTATGTCCCCGTGCACAAGCGAGGTCCATACAGAAATGGTTTGTCGAAATACGTGTGGAAGAACTTAACTGGCCTGCACAGAGCCCTGACCTCAACCCTGTCGAAAACCTTTGGGATGAATTGGAACGCTGAGAGCCAGGCCTATTCGCCCAACATCAGTGCCCAAACTAACTAACATGCTGACCAGACCGGACACGTCGCGTGCGCGAGCGTTGCAAAATAAATGTTGAAATCCATGTTATTCAATTAAAAAGCCTGGAAGGAGGAGAGATGACTAGAAACGTTGACCGTTTTATGTGTGAATTAATTGTCGGAGTAGAGGATCTTGTGCATTTCAGGGAAAATAACAACTCAATGTTTATATTCCAGGACAAATTAGCTAGCAACAGCAAGCTAGCTAAATAGGACAAATTAGCTAGCATGTGCAAGCTAGCTAGCTAAATTGCCATACATGTTTAATAATTTTCAACTTGTCCCCAAATTAATGTAATTGGTTCAGAGTTTGTTTTGATATTTTAACCTGCGTGTCGTGATCGCGTTTGGTGTGGGGGACAAAATAAATATATGCATGATGGCGCACGCGCGCAGCCTGTTTGGGTTCTGTGTAATGCTCTTGTGGCTGTATGGAAGCAAGTCCCCGCAGCTATGTTCCAACATCTAGTGGAAACCCTTCCCAGAAGAGTGGAGGCTGTTATATTAGCAAAGGGGGACCAACTTCATATTAATGCCAATGATTTTGGAATGAGATGTTCGACGAGCAGGTGTCCACATACTTTTGGCCATGTAGTGTACCTACACTGCGACGGAAAACTGTAATTTATGCGGTAATTTGAGGTATTATCAACAGTAAAAAATGTTGAAACGTTTTACTGCAGCATACTGTTAATTATGGTGTATTGTGGGGAAATTGCTGTATTTCGAATGGTACTGTAATTCCATCCCACAGAATACAGTACCATACCATATCTTTAGAGCGCCAAAAACCTTTTTGACCACTAGTGGATGCATGGTATTGTTGTTTCTGGCTCATTAACATATTTTGAGGTGTGCCTTGTAAGAGGCTGTTTTTGTTGCACCCCAATGAGTGAGAATGCTGTACCAATTATACTCCTATGTGGCTAAAGTTCCCCATCAATTCAAAATGTATAGGGGACTGATTGAAGTGTCAGCAAGTCTTGAACGTTAAGTGGTTTTAAGCATTTAGCCATGTCCTTTTGATCTGTTTTCCCCTGTAGTTGATGTCAGTTTGGAAGCTGTCGTTAAGGCCTCTAGAAGTGTAAGTGATATAAAACACCAAATATTCATTGATATGCTGTAATATGTAAACACTTAGTAGCAAACCTGCTTGCACCAATCCTATGTAATTACATTAAATACTGTGAAATACAAACCCTTACCATCAATAAATGTAATTCATTCATCCATGTATTCATTCATTCCATTTTCAGTAGCGTTTCGTTTTTTTTACAATATAATACAATCAATTTTACAGTATTGTACTGTGTGTTATTACACAGTACGTGTCTTGATACCGTGTTCATATTACAACAGGTGTACTGTAATATGAAATACAGAATGTTGCTTGCCACCGAGCTGCCTGTAAACTACTGTCAAATTATACCCTATAGGCTATACCATCAATTGAACGGGGTCCGTTGTTTTCTGATGTGGGAATCTCTTACTACCGCTCATGTCACAGCTACAGGCTCAGCTCTTGGTTAGGCATGGGACACTAGTGCTGATTGAATCTGATCATCAACGCATACAAACACATAGTTTTAATATGATGTAGAATTATGCAAAAGAGATTACGCCTTCTGAAATGGACACCTTGCATGTGAGAATGATGCAGTCAGGCCCCGATTCCGACCCGAGTTAAGAGCACATAAATGGAACGCACTTTTTTCTCTTTGCGTATTCTGACCTTGAATTTAAGCATGCGAATAGCGCTATTCATTTTGGGTGGAGATCGAAGATATTAAGGTGTGGCAGAGGTGTGTATACAGATAAGCCGTATTCTGACCTTGACCTAATTCCACCACCTTTACACGCGAGGGAACCATGAATAATGAGCGAACCTGACGGTTCCAAGTGGAAAAAGTACCTACTTAATTTTTTTTTCTGATAGAAACAACAGCATTCTCCATGGACTGTAATTTATAAATGGATAAGTGCTATTGATTAGAGCTAGGTAAATAAGTAATCAATTTGGAGAAGGGGATTGTAAAATACACATAATAATTGTTTTAGATGACTTTTCCTTATGATCCCTGGAGATTAATGTGAAACTAGCCACATGGAAGCAAACTGAAAATCATATCAACAGGAAATGTATTGCGGACCCTTTCCCACGGTGAAATAGGCTATAAAGAGCTGTGTCGTTATTCCACATTTTCAATCTGTCCCCTCGTAATTTGCACGAATGAAATTTGAACACCCAAACTATAGACGTCAGTAGCGCTGAACCAGCCAAGGTGACGTGTGTGCTGCAGAAAGCTTTACTTATAGCCTATGGCTGGAAACATACACTACCGGTCAAAAGTTTTAGAACACCTACTCATTCAATGGTTTTTCTTTCTTTTTGCAATTTTCTACATTGTAGAATAATAGTGAAGACATAGAAACTATGAAATAACACATATGGAATCATATAGTCACCAAAAAAGTGTTAAACCAATCAAAAACATTTTATATTTGAAATTCTTCAAATAGCCACCCTTTGACTTGATGACAGCTTTGCACACGATTGGCATTCTCTCAACCAGCTTTATGAGGTAGTCACCTGGAATTTCAATTAACAGGTGTGCCGTCTTAAAAGTTCATTTATGGAATTTCTTTCCTTCTTAATGCATTTGAGCCAATCAGTTGTGTTGTGACAAGGTAGGGGGGTAAACAGAAGATAGCACTATATGGTAAAAGGCCAAGTCCATATTATGGCAAGAACAGCTCAAATAAGCAAAGAGAAACGACAGTCCATCATTACTTTAAGACATGAAGGTCAATCAATATGGAAAATGTCAAGAACTTTGAAAGTTTCTTCAAGTGCAGTCACAAAAACCATCAAGCACTATGATGAAACTGGCTCATGAGGACCAACACATGAATGGAAGACCCAGAGTTACCTCTGGGTAGGATACGTTCATTAGAGTCACCAGCCTCAGAAATTGCAGCCCAAATAAATGCTTCACAGAGTTCAAGTAAGAGACACATCTCAACATCAAGTGGCCAGAGGAGACTGTGTAAATCAGGCCTTCATGGTTGAATTGCTGCAAAGAAACCACTACTAAAGGACACCAATAATAAGAAGAGACTTGCTTGGGCCAAGAAACACGAGCAATGGACATTAGACCAGTGGACATTTGTCCTTTGGTCTGGAGTCCAAATGGAAGATTTTTAGTTCTAACCTCCGTGTCTTTGTGAGACGCAGAGTAGGTGAATGGATGATCTCCGCATGTGTAGTTCCCACCGTAAAGCATGGAGGAGGGGGTGTTATTATGTGGGGGTGCTTTGCTGGTGACACTGTCTGTGATTTATTTAGAATTCAAGGCACACTTAACCAGCATGGCTACCACAGCATAATGCAGTGATACACCTTCCCATCTGGATTGGGCTTAGTGGGACTATCATTTGTTTTTCAACAGGACAATGACCCAACACACCTCCAGAGCTATTTTACCAAGAAGGAGAGTGATAAGAGTGCTGCATCAGATGACCTGGCCTCCACAATCCCCCGACGTCAACCAAATTCAGATGGTTTTGGATGAGCCGGACCGCAGAGTGAAGTAAAAGCAGCCAACGAGTGCTCAGTATATGTGGGAACTCCTTCAAGACTGTTGTAAAATCATTCCAGGTGAAGCTGGTTGAGAGAAAGCCAAGAGTGTGCAAAGCTGTCATCAAAGCAAAGGGTGGCTAATTTGAAGAATCTCAAATGTAAAATATATTTTGATTTGTTTAACACTTTTTTGGTTACTACATGATTCCATATGTGTTATTTCATAGTTTTGATGTCTTCACTATTATTCTACAATGTAAAAAAATATATATAATATAGAAAAACCATTGAATGAGTAGATGTTCTAAAACTTTTGACCGGTAGTGTAGATTTATAACTGTCACTTTTGTGTCAGTTTTCTTCAATTTGTATCTTACATTTTGCATCATTCCATTCCGTTAACCTTTCTTTCCTCTGTCACATCCTGGTAAGTTGTTCCTGAGGGTCGCTAGCATTAGTGGATCATATTAGGCTAACGTTGTGCAATAATTTGGGACATGTAGCCTATTTGGATCATTATGGAAATCAGACCACACATATCAGTTTAAATCTAGAGAGCCAATCAGTAACCAAAAGGTTGTCTGGTTTGAATCCCCAAGCTGGCAAGGTGAAAAAATCTGCCGTTCTGCTTTTGAGCAAGGCAGTTAACCCCCAACAACTGCTCCCTGGGCGCCGATGACATCGATTAAGGCAGCCCTCTGCATCTCTCTGATTCAGAGGGATTGGGTTAAATGCTGAAGACACATTTTGGTTGGATGCATTCAGTCATCCATCTGACTAGGCATCCCCTTCTCTAAACTTTTTTCGACCTTCCAATATTTCATGGATTGATCTTGAATATGACAACATTCAGGATTAATTAAACCACTTCATCAATATATTTTGTGTGTAAAGGCTCCAAACCGTTTTTAAATAATTCATACATACTTTCCTAACCCTAAAATCTACCTAAATAATCTACAAAATATTTTAAATCTACCATATTTACAACAGGGAGGAAGAAGCATAGAGGGCATTCTTTCATTGCTTCCTATTTTCAGAACCTGTTCTCTCAATTCTAATTGAATGTACACTGTATTTAAAGAGATGACATAAATGTACTGAAACCCCTATTGAATGAAAACTCCACGAGTAAATCTGTTGGCCAACAAGTGGGAGGGTTTTCAGCAGTTGAATTACATGTATTCAGTGCAGGCAAGGGATCCACGCCTGCAAAGCCCATTACGCACCTTCATAAGGTAAGTTTGAATACCATCTACTGAGAAGTGCGTAAGAAAGGCTTAATGTCCTAAATTGAAATCTGGCCCTCGGTGCATTGGGAGAATCTGGGGCCATATCAACATGCTAAAAAGGGGAAGGACATTGTCATGGGATCTTGCCTATCTGGAAGATATGATTGTCAACATGTTACTAGGAATGTATTTATTTTCTATAAACGATTATACACAACCAACCTTTACTTACATGAAGGATATTGGAATCTCTCTCTCTGTCTGGCAACCTTGACTCTTTTTTTTTGTGCCAGGCATGGCATGTGTCATCAAATATGCAAAGTCATTTTTTCTGATTATGTCAGGGGAAAATACAAATGAATTAATAATTTAACTCAAATGACAATTACATTCAATTATTTGTATAAATAAAATCCTTAAACATGCTAATTATTATCATTAAAATTCATAATTGTTATAGTTGTTTGAGTTTATACTTTTAACCGTATTTTATGCCTTAATACAAAGTGGCAAAGAAATGCCAGACATGGTAAAAACCCTGTTGGTCTTTGTACTGATTGGGATTTATAAATTATTATTATGGCAAATTATGCTAACATGGTCAGTAGAGGGGTTAGTCGTATGAACGTCACAGTAGAAATCGAGAAGCTAGCAATAAAAATGGAATAGAAAATCTAAGCTATAGTATATTCGTACTTCAGAATTCCAGCTGAGAATGAATTGCGTTCATTGATTCACACTGCATGCTCGCTTCTTGTGGCAACAGACAATTAGAAATGTAGCCTACCATATTTAAAACATGTTCTGTTCCATCATTCACCACCACAAAGTTGCTGAAACACAAACTATTGACAGTTAATTAACCACGTTACAGTCAAATGAATCAATACCATACTCTGCATTCGTTTTGCTTGTTTAATGCATAAAAAGCATCATAATTCCATTTAACTGACAAGAAACTTGAAATCTAAACCAACAGTGTTCTTTCCATTTTAAAAAAAACAACAAATGGGTGTCACTCATGTTTGACACCCTTCCGTTTCAAACGGGTTTGGATTGTGAGCTGGTTCTTCCGAAACTGCCAGATCTCTCTGTGGATGCAGAACTCTCCCAACTTAAATGGCCGCGAGTTCTCTGGTCCCTTCATCTCAACATACTGCCGTTCTCTCCAGACAAAAGGCTGGGGAGCCTCGTGAGAACGTCCATCAGACAAGCAATCCATCTCGGTCGAATCGAATTATATCTACGGAAGATTTCAGTAATCCTTTTAAATGAGTGGGACGCAAAATCCGTCGACACCCTGTACTGAGTTTGCATGTTAGAAATTGAAGAAACAAACGTTTAGCTATAGGCTAATATTACATTGTCACTCGTTGCTACATTTTCGTTGCCTGCTAACTAAATGCATCTCAGCATACCCTAGCTAGCCTATAGCGCCCCTAAACTCCGAGCAAATCCCCACAAACAACTAGTATATCGAGTGACGTTCCACTCCAGAGTAAAACACCTTAAATGTAAAAACGAATTGCTTAGAAAGCCATTCTATAAAGATGCATCTAGCACTGTCTGCAGGGAATTCATTAAGTTATGTCCCCTAAATTGAAGAATTGTCTTGATAAAGGCAAATTTCCTCGTTTCTCAAATTTCTCCGGAGGAGATTTGTATCTCTTTTCACAGAGCCTGACGTCATATTAGTAACCCCTTCATTACTGATGAGGAGCGGTGTCGCGCTTCCATTTCCTGTCACCACTCCGGAGAAATAACCTCAATCAAAATTGAATTAATTGAACTGGACAAACAAAGCAGTGTCTTCAAATCCAAATTTAGAATATGTAGAATGTATTAGTCAAAGAAGTCTGACACAGGCCTAAGATAAACTGGCATGACAGCAGGATGAGACGTCCAAGAAAGTAGCATAGATTAATAAAATAGTTTGCTCATTTATTTTCAAATTATGATTTATATCATAGCCTAATCCCGGTTAAATATTTGACTTGAGTAAAAATACCACGTATTCTTAGTTTAGGCTACTTATTAACACACCATCACATTAGCAGTGCACTACTTTTAAACAGAGCCCTATTGGTAAAGTAGTGCAGAGTATAGGTGCCATTTGGGACAGAGATGAAGAAATGCACACAAATTTAAAAATCGTAAAAAATCATCACGAAAATAATACAATACAGTACTTGTATTATATTGCATTATACTTATACTTGTATTGCGCACAACTATTCTTAATATTTTGTTTCCACAGTACCCAACCTGACACATAACACACATCACAGGCTGGGAGCAGCACAGGGGCTGGAGCAATTAGGGGTAAAGTACCTTGCTCAAGGGCACAATGGTGGTAGGTAGTATACTGGGATATTGAAGCCTGTAACCCTCCAGTTGCTGCTTCACTCCCTCCAGATTTCCTCCCAGGCAGCTCAGGGGTTTCGAACCGGCAACCCCCACCTCTCTAACCTCGAGGCTACCACCGGCCCCTAATGGTAGTAGTATCATCCCTCTAATGGTAGTAGTATCATCCCCTTAATGGTAGTAGTAGTATCATCCCCCTAATGGTAGTAGTATCATCCCCCTAATGGTAGTAGTATCATCCCACTAATGGTAGTAGTATCATCCCCCTAATGGTAGTAGTATCATCCCCCTAATGGTAGTAGTATCATCCCTCTAATGGTAGTAGTAGTATCATCCCCCTAATGCTAGTAGTAGTATCATCCCCCTAATGGTAGTAGTAGTATCATCCCCCTTTTTTATTTTTTTATTTTTATTTTACCTTTATTTAACCAGGTAGGCAAGTTGAGAACAAGTTCTCATTTACAATTGCGACCTGGCCAAGATAAAGCAAAGCAGTTCGACAGATACAACGACACAGAGTTACACATGGAGTAAAACAAACATACAGTCAATAATACAGTATAAACAAGTCTATATACAATGTGAGCAAATGAGGTGAGAAGGGAGGTAAAGGCAAAAAAGGCCATGGTGGCAAAGTAAATACAATATAGCAAGTAAAACACTGGAATGGTAGTTTTGCAATGGAAGAATGTGCAAAGTAGAAATAAAAATAATGGGGTGCAAAGGAGCAAAATAAATAAATAAATAAAAATTAAATACAGTTGGGAAAGAGGTAGTTGTTTGGGCTAAATTATAGGTGGGCTATGTACAGGTGCAGTAATCTGTGAGCTGCTCTGACAGTTGGTGCTTAAAGCTAGTGAGGGAGATAAGTGTTTCCAGTTTCAGAGATTTTTGTAGTTCGTTCCAGTCATTGCAGCAGAGAACTGGAAGGAGAGGCGGCCAAAGAAAGAATTGGTTTTGGGGGTGACTAGAGAGATATACCTGCTGGAGCGTGTGCTACAGGTGGGAGATGCTATGGTGACCAGTGAGCTGAGATAAGGGGGGACTTTACCTAGCAGGGTCTTGTAGATGACATGGAGCCAGTGGGTTTGGCGACGAGTATGAAGCGAGGGCCAGCCAACGAGAGCGTACAGATCGCAATGGTGGGTAGTATATGGGGCTTTGGTGACAAAACGGATTGCACTGTGATAGACTGCATCCAATTTGTTGAGTAGGGTATTGGAGGCTATTTTGGTAGTAGTAGTATCATCCCCCTAATGGTAGTAGTATCATCCCCCTAATGGTAGTAGTATCATGTTTATTTCTCTTAAGATTAATGCACTAATTGTAAGTCACTCTGGATAAAAGCGTCTGCTAAATGACCAAAATGTCAAATGTAATGTAAAATGTGCTGAGCAGTGTTGCTGTCTGGCTGATGTTATTAATCTGAATCTTCTAGACGACCTTACAACCATCTCACTCACTGTGCTATTTATTGCTTGGCTCTCCATTCTGACACCCGGGCGATTTAAGGCATTGACCTTAACTGTTGGAAAGGTATCTGGTTCTCAGAAATAAACTAGAGCAGTTCCCATTGCTGCACACACATTACATCTCTGTTATCTGTCCTTCTCAGCAACAACAATGTCAAAGTATTGTCACTGAAAAACAAATGGTCTAACTATCCCTTCCAGCCACGCCTGCCTGGCTCTCCAGAACACAAGACCATACAGCCATAGGGTTCTCATTCCAACAGGTGACCACAGCAGGACCAATGAGTATAACTGTCCCAACTCTCTGTCTATCTAACAGTTAATAATCATTGCGTGCAATATGGTTTTGGAAACCTCAGAAACTCTACTTTCATATCACCCTAAAATGATTATGCAAATACAACATATATACTGTATGTAGCATTGGAGTCATAAAAAGGGCAAACCATATGCCTTGCCAATGCATAATGTTGTGTATGTCATCAAGAGATATTTGAAACACTCCTCCAACCCTGAGCTACTATAGTTCAGCCTGTGACAACTATAGTTCAGTCTGTGACTACTATAGTTCAGCCTGTGACTACTATAGTTCAGCCTGTGACTACTATAGTTCAGCCTGTGACAACTATAGTTCAGCCTGTTACTACTATAGTTCAGTCTGTGACTACTATAGTTCAGTCTGTGACTACTATAGTTCAGCTGTGACTACTATAGTTCAGCCTGTGAGCTGTGACTATAGTTCAGCCTGTGACTACTATAGCTCAGTCTGTGACTACTATAGTTCAGCCTGTGACTACTATAGTTCAGCCTGTGACTACTATAGTTCAGTCTGTGACTACTATAGTTCAGCCTGTGACTACTATAGTTCAGCCTGTGACTACTATAGTTCAGCCTGTGACTACTATAGTTCAGCCTGTGACTACTATAGTTCAGTCTGTGACTACTATAGTTCAGTCTGTGACTACTATAGTTCAGTCTGTGACTACTATAGTTCAGTCTGTGACTACTATAGTTCAGTCTGTGACTACTATAGTTCAGCCTGTGACTACTATAGTTCAGCCTGTGACTACTATAGTTCAGTCTGTGACTACTATAGTTCAGCCTGTGACTACTATAGTTCAGCCTGTGACTACTATAGTTCAGCCTGTGAACTATAGTGTGACTACTATAGTTCAGCCTGTGACTACTATGGTGTCAGTTCAGCCTGTGACTACTATAGTTCAGCCTGTGATAGTTCAGCCTGTGACTACTATAGTTCAGCCTGTGACATACTATAGTTCAGCCTGTGACTACTATAGTTCAGCCTGTGACTATAACTATAGTTCAGCCTGTGACTACTATAGTTCAGTCTGTGACTACTATAGTTCAGCCTGTGACTACTATAGTTCAGCCTGTGACTACTATAGTTCAGTCTGTGACTACTATAGTTCAGCCTGTTCAGCCTGACTACTATAGTTCAGCCTGTGACTACTATAGTTCAGCCTGTGACTCTATAGTTCAGTCTGTGACTACTATAGTTCAGCCTGTGACTACTATAGTTCAGCCTGTGACTACTATAGTTCAGTGGTACTGTGACTACTATAGTTCAGCCTGTGACTACTAGTTCAGCTACTTGTTTGACTACTATAGTTCAGTTTGTGACTACTATAGTTCAGCCTGTGACTACTATAGTTCAGCCTGTGACTACTATAGTTCAGTACTATAGTTCAGCCTGTGACTACTATAGTTCAGCCTGTGACTACTATAGCCTGGACTACTATAGTTCAGCCTGTGACTACTATAGTTCAGCCTGTGACTACTATAGTTCAGCCTGTGACTACTATAGTTCAGCCTGTGACTACTATAGTTCAGCATGTGACTACTATAGTTCAGCCTGTGACACTATAGTTCAGCCTGTGACTACTATAGTTCAGCCTGTGACTACTATAGTTCAGCCTGTGACTACTATAGTTCACTGGTGACTACTATAGTTCAGCCTGTGACTACTATAGTTCAGCCTGTGACTACTATAGTTCAGCCTGTGACTACTATAGTTCAGCCTGTGACTACTATAGTTCACTATAGTTCTGTGACTACTATGTTCAGCCTGTGACTACTATAGTTCAGCCTGTGACTTCAGCCTGTGACTATAGTTCAGTGTGACTGTTCAGACTACTATAGTTCAGCCTGTGACTACTAGTTCAGCCTGTGAACATAGTTCAGCCTGTGACAAATGGTTCAGCCTGTGACTAGTTCAGACTACTATAGTTCAGTCTGTGACTACTTAGACTACTATAGTTCAGCCTGTGACTGTGACTATAGTTCTGTGACTATATAGTTCAGTTGTGACAGTTCAGTCTGTGACTATAGTTCACTACTATAGTTCAGTGTGTGACTACTATAGTTCAGTCTGTGACTACTATAGTTCAGTCTGTGACTACTAGTAGTTCAGACTACTAAGTCTGAACTAGTTCAGCCTGTATCTATAGTTCAGCTACTACTATAGTTCAGCCTGTGACTACTATAGTTCACTACTATAGTTCAGTCTTAGTTCAGCCTGTGACTACTATAGTTCAGCCTGTGACTACTATAGTTCAGTTGTTTATAGACATACTATAGTTCTGTCTGTGACTACTATAGTTCAACTGTGACTATATAGTTCAGTGTGACTGTTGTCTGTGACTCTATAGTTATCCTCCTGTGACTACTATAGTTCAGTCTGTGACTACTATAGTTCAGCATACTACTATAGTTCAGCCTGTGACTATAGTTCAGGTACTACTATTTTCAGTTTGTGACTACTATAGTTCAGTTGTGTGACTATATAGTTCAGCCTGTGACTGTTCAGCTGCTACTATAGTTCAGCCTGTGACTACTATAGTTCAGCCTGTGACTACTAAGTGACTGTGACTATAGTTCAGCCTGTGACTACTATAGTTCAGCCTGTGACTACTATAGTTCAGCCTGTGACTACTATAGTTCAGCCTGTGACTGTGACTACTATAGTTCAGCCTGTGACTACTATAGCTCAGTCTGTGACTACTATAGTTCAGCCTGTGACTACTATAGTTCAGCCTGTGACTACTATAGTTCAGCCTGTGACTACTATAGTTCAGCCTGTGACTACTATAGTTCAGCCTGTGACTACTATAGTTCAGCCTGTGACTACTATAGTTCAGTCTGTGACTACTATAGTTATGTCTGTGACTGCTGTATTTCAGTCTGTGACTACTCTAGGACACTAAGTGTGATGTTTTATTCAGCCATTGTTGGAACCCCACATGGTGTCAGAAGTGGGATCCAGCGCATACAGTATGTGCACAACTGAAAACTAAGTGTGCTTACATACATTAATTTAGTTTTGTTTTCAGTATCGAAGATGTAAGAGGAACATAACAAACTGTTGGCCACAACGTGTGCTGAGTCTCAAGGCACAGTATTCCTTTACCGTGTATTTGAATCACAGCTGTCTGATACAGCTGTTGTTGGTTTAAGACATACAGGGCCTGTATTGAGGCTCCATCGTCAAACTTGTTCTCCAAGTTCTGTTCCCAACATCTGCAGTGGTTGGTGGGGTTGAGAGGGGTGCATTCTGGGAGATGGATGTTTGGGTGGGTGATGGGGGTGGGGGGTGATAGGGGGGGCATAACTGAACCTGAGGGCACAGGCAGTGGTCATGTGACTGATGGCCGTTGTCACTAAAAGCTCTTGTTTGAGAGAAGAAAGGGAGTTTGTGAGGCGATCAATTTCTCACCCCCGTGCAGCTGCAGCAGGTTTCCAGGGGCCCTGCACAAACATCACATGGGCTAAACTGGGCACAGAAGATAATGCAGATCAGAGCTAACTAACACAGACCCAGTATCTCTGCTACAGAAGCCTCTCTCCATTGCTGCATGGAGCCCCTGTGGGCTTCCTCCTTTCACATAGCCTCGCATTCATTTCATTTCACACAACCCCGGCCTTTATCCACTTCTCTACACTGGTGCTGCGGGACCAACCTAAATGGATTCAATTGTGAGCGGGTTTGGGGTTTACAGATAGTTTGTGATTTCTCTTACGTCAATTTGATAGTGAAATTAAATCACATGATTTCTGTTCATATGCAAGTGGAAAATATGCTTACTGCTGGTAATCTAGTTTTAAAGAGGGATTGTTATTCAGTGGGGCTTGATTGCGTCAAGCCTGTAACAGTCTGCCAAAAGATGCCACGCATACAAATGGATTGCCAACTGAGAGACTGAATTATGATCTAAAAACTATTGAGACAAGGTGTGTTGCAATGTTAAAGGGATGGAAGAGAGGAAGGGGTCTGTTCCACGCCAGGAAAGGCCGAAAATATTTCTGGTATCTCAGATTGTTCTAGCAATCCTCACATAGAAACTTCATTGGGGGAAAGGATGTTTGACATGCTATTTACATTTGTATCACACAGTTTTCTTTTGAAAATCAGGATGAAAGTGGCCATTTTAGGCTCTTTTCAGACCTATACATGCTTCCTGTCAGACCTTATGATCCGTGAACTGTACATGATACAGACAACATATTGGTTCATTATCCTCCTTATAGTGGGCTCTAACACGCTACTTTCTGAAATACAATTTTTCACATTGATTTATTCAACATTTAACATATTAATATCTCAAAGGTAACCTTTTTTTTCTTCTTGTTTTAAAGAGGGATTGTTGTTCAGTGGGGCTTGATTGCGTCAAGCCAGTAACAGTCTGCCAAAAGACACCACGCATACAAATGGATCGCCAACTGAGAGACTGAATTATGATCTAAAAACAACTGAGACAAGGTGTGTTGCAATGCCAACGTGATAGAAGACAGGATAGGCAGTAAAAAGCAAACCTGAAGAACAACAGGAATATTGTTACATCTTAATAAATATCTTGTGACGAAAATGGTGACAATCATTTTGAGGTGACAGTAGGGCGACATGCAACCAGATGCCAACCAATAGCCTAAGATGGATCCACTTGAGTCAGCAGTCGCAAAACAACCCAGGGCACAGGCATAACAACCCAGTGCACAGGCATAACAACCCAGTGCACAGGCATAACAACACAGGGCACAGGCATAACAACCCAGGGCACAGGCATAACAACACAGGGCACAGGCATAACAACCCAGGGCACAGGCATAACAACCCAGGGCACAGGCATAACAACACCAGGGCACAGGCATAACAAGGGCACAGGGCACAGGCATAACAACCCAGGGCACAGGCATAACAAGGGCACAGGGCACAGGCATAACAACCCAGGGCACAGGCATAACAACACAGGGCACAGGGGCATAACACAGGCATAACAACCCAGGGCACAGGCATAACAACCCAGGGCACAGGCATAACAACCCAGGGCACAGGCATAACAACCCAGGGCACAGGCATAACAACCCAGGGCACAGGCAGGCAGGGCACAGGCATAACAACCCAGGGCACAGGCATAACAACCCAGGGCACAGGCATAACAACCCAGGGCACAGGCATAACAACCCAGGGCACAGGCATAACAACCCAGGGCACAGGCATAACAACCCAGGGCCCAGGGCACAGGCATAACAACCAGGGCACAGGGCACAGGCATAACAACCCAGGGCACAGGCATAACAACCCAGGGCACAGGCATAACAACCCAGGGCACAGGCATAACAACCCAGGGCACAGGCATAACAACCCAGGGCACAGGCATAACAACCCAGGGCACAGGCATAACAACACCAGGGCACAGGCATAACAACCCAGGGCACAGGCATAACAACCCAGGGCACAGGCATAACAACACAGGGCACAGGCATAACAACCCAGGCACAGGCATAACAACCCAGGGCACAGGCATAACAACCCAGGGCACAGGCATAACAACCCAGGGCACAGGCATAACAACCCAGGGCACAGGCATAACAACCCAGGGCACAGGCATAACAACACAGGGCACAGGCATAACAACCCAGGGCACAGGCATAACAACACAGGGCACAGGCATAACAACACAGGGCACAGGCATAACAACCAGGGCACAGGCATAACAACCCAGGGCACAGGCATAACAACACAGGGCACAGGCATAACAACACAGGGCACAGGCATAACAACCAGGGCACAGGCATAACAACACACTAGTCAAGTAAACATGCAGTATCTTCCTTTCATACACAGACCAAAACCCCACTATTTGACCAGGCCTGCTTCTTTGTAGCAGCTGTTGGTGTGCCTGAAAAGGGTAGTTGGGTAAAAACAAGGGGGAATAAAACCCACCTAAAGACATAGACATGACTACTGCATTTTCACAGACCCTGTAATACAGCCATCAGGTCTGTGTGAATGGTTCACTGTTTTTGCTGGTAAATTCATGAACACTTCCATGGTTTAACACCTCCCAAAAGCACCCGTGGTTTAACACCTCCCAAAAGCACCCATGGTTTAACACCTCCCAAAAGCACCCATGGTTTAACACCTCCCAAAAGCACCCGTGGTTTAACACCTCCCAAAAGCACCCATGGTTTAACACCTCCCAAAAGCACCCATGGTTTAACACCTCCCAAAAGCACCCATGGTTTAACACCTCCCAAAAGCACCCATGGTTTAACACCTCCCCAAAAGCACCCATGGTTTAACACCTCCCAAAAGCACCCATGGTTTAACATCTCCCCAAAAGCACCCATTGTTTAACACCTCCCCAAAAGCACCCATGGTGTAACACCTCCCAAAAGCACCCATGGTTTAACATCTCCCAAAAGCACCCATGGTTTAACACCTCCCCAAAACCACCCATGGTTTAACACCTCCCCAAAACCACCCATGGTTTAACAACACCTTGCAGCACTCTTCATTTGCCAGTTACCCACTGATTTGTATAAAGGCATATACCTGTACATCAGTGGTAAATAAGGGGCTGTTTGAAAGGGGCTCATACAAACATTTTGTACAGGTACAGTATATAAAGTGAAGAGGGCACGTCAATGCCTATTCCCCCTCAGGAGACTGAAAAGATTTGGCATGGGTCCTCAGATCCTCAAAAAGTTATACCGCTGCACCATTGAGAGCATACTGACTGGTTGCATCACCGCCTGGTATGGCAAATGCTCGGCCTCTGACCGCAAGGCGCTACAGAGGGTAGTGCGTACCGCCCAATAAATCACTGGGGCCAAGCTTCCTGCCATCCAGGACCTCTGTACCAGGCGTTGTCAGAGGAAGGCCCTAAAAATTGCCAAAGAATCCAGCCACCCTAGTCATAGACGGCAAGCGGTACCAGAGCGCAAAGTCTAGGTCCAAAGGGCTTCTTAACAGCTTCTACCCCCAAGCCATAAGACTGCTGAACAGCTAATCAAATGGCTCCCCGGACTACTTACATTGACTCCTACACTTTGTTTTACGCTGCTGCTACTCGCTGTTTATTATCCATTTATAGTCACGTTACCCCTACCTGCATGTACACATTAATCAATAACCTCCACTAACCTGTTTATTATCCATGCATAGTCACGTTACCCCTACCTGCATGTACATATTAATCAATAACCTCCACTAACCTGCACCCCCGCACATTGACTCGGTACCGGTACCCTCTGCAAATATCCTTGTTATTGTTATTTTATTGTTGCTCTAGTTTATTTAGTAAATATTTTCTTAACTCTTATTTTTCTTAAAACTGCATTGTTGGTTAAGGGCTTGTAAGTAAGCATTTCACGGTAAGGTCCACACTTGTTGTGTTCGGCGCATGTGACAAATAACATTTGATTTGATTTGATTTTGAAATCTCCCAGTCAGACAAAACTGAGTGTCCAAAAGAGTCACTTTTGGACACTCATACGACCAGAAATAAAGGTCACACTCTATTTGGATAGTCCCATATAGATTTTTTTTAACCTTTATTTAACTAGGCAAGTCAGTTAAGAACAAATTCTTATTTTCAATGACGGCCTAGGAACAGTGGGTTAACTGCCTGTTCAGGGGCAGAACGACAGATTTGTACCTTGTAGGCTCGGGGGTTTGAACTTGCAACCTTTTGGTTACTATTCCAACGCTCTAACCACTACGCTACCCTGCCGCCCCATAGATGATCTACAGATGGTTATACTATCAACAACTTATCTGTTGATCAGCAACTAAGGTTAGGGTTAGGTTTAGAATAAGGGCTAGGTTAAGGGTTAAGGCTAGGGTTAGGTTTAGAATATAGGGTTAAGGCTAGGGTTAGGTTTAGAATAAGGGCTAGGTCAAAGGTTAAGGCTAGGGTTAGGTTTAGGTTTAGAATAAGGGCTAGGTCAAGGGTTAAGGCTAGGGTTAGGTTTAGAATAAGGGCTAGGTTAAGGGTTAAGGCTAGGGTTAGGTTTAGAATAAGGGCTAGGTTAAGGGTTAAGGTTAGGTTTAGAAAAGGGCTAGGTTAAGTCTAGGTTAGGTTTAGAATAAGGGCTAGGTTAAGGGTTAAGGCTAGGGTTAGGTTTAGAATAAGGGCTAGGTTAAGGGTTAAGGCTAGGGTTAGGTTTAGGTTTAGAATAAGGCCTAGGTTAAGGGTTAAGGCTAGGGTTAGGTTTAGAATAAGGGCTAGGTTAAGGGTTAAGGTTAGGTTTAGAAAAGGGCTATGTTAAGGGTTAAGGCTAGGGTTAGGTTTAGAATAAGGGCTAGGTTAAAGGTTAAGGCTAGGTTAAGGGTTAAGGCTAGGGTTAGGTTTAGGCTAGGGTTGGGGTTAGTGGATAGTTTTTTGAAATGTTGACAGTTAGTGAACATCTACGGAACATCTACAAACCATCTACTTGGGACGATCCAAATAAAGTGTTTGTGAATGAATGATAAAGTATATAAATATATTATTAACATGGTGGTGCAACAGCCTGGAGCGTTCCCAACGTTCAGCCCTCATTACATAGACATCCAGCCCTGCTGGCCAGTGCAGTGAAAAGAAGCTGCTGACTGATAGACTGGTCTGTGATGACTGATCAATGAGGAGACACATTCTCAGCATAGCAAGCCCACTGGCCTAGCCCAGTCCTCAAACAGAACACTTCCCCTCTCATTGGAGCTCAAAAGACCACAGGGAGGATAATACTTAAGGTCAAAGTACAATGTGAATTCAGTTTTGCAGCTACTTTCCTGCAATTCTACACATTTTGCCATTGGGTGGAGAGAAATGTTTGCAGTTTTTAACATGATATCTGAGCGAGACTGACTAACAAATTTAAGGGGGCCCACGGCCGGTAATTACACCATGATTACAATGTTCAGATAGCTGACCGCTAGACTAATTCACTGACATAATAAACTGCTGATGCACAACCAAATTTCGAAATTGCACCTACTATTCTACCTTGCAACAATAAATTGAGACCCTGACTGAGTTCCAAAAACAAAACAAAAACATTTACCAATCCCTGAATTGTTGTAGTTTTGCAGCTAAATCCATTTAAAAACAAATATTGATTGACACTGTGTACAACACAGGTGTCAAACTCATTCCACGGAGGGCCAAGTGTCTGTGGGTTTTTGCTCCTCCCTTGTACTTGATTGATGAATTAAGGTCACTGATTAGTAAGGATCTCCCCACACCAGATCCAGAATAAAAGTCATACCAACAGGTACGTTTATGTGACACGTATATGCTGTTCGCATGAAGTGCCCAATTAAAAATGTCCCTCGCCAAGATAGGATCAGTGTTCACAATGGCCAACAGGCCTCTGCAGCAGATGGGCCCCTCTGTCAGATTCATTTCATATCCCAATGGCCAATTGTGTTTCAGACATAAAAGTGATGAGTCGTATTTCAACGTCTGAGCTAATACGGCTCCCAAAGATGGAGGAGCATTTTTATAGATCTTTAAATGCACCATGTCGTTTTCCCTCTCCACAACCTGACAAGACAGCGCTGTTCTGCCAAAGATAAAACTTTAACAACCCCAGATCATTGGCGGGATGTTTCAGTAGACTAGTAGTAGCAACAGAAACAGCCTCCATCTAAAACATTCACGTGTCTCGGCCTGATCGGGTATATCTACACTGCCTGTTCTGAATACAGTGGTGGAAAGAGCAAAGAGTCCATGCATCACCTCACAAACTATGCTGCATATTGCATCTTTTAATATGCACACGGATGTTTTTTTAAATCTCTGTGCAGAGATATATTTTCACGCATGCCACATATGGCAAAGTGCCAGATTAAAGGGCCAATCAGCAGCTGAAACAATAACAAAGCATCCTCCCCACCACTGTTTTGTTAGTAAGCTGGGATGTAGCTGGAAAATATCATCACTATCAAAGGACTGACTATCCATGATATAAAAATTATAGTTTTAACCAAGTTTTGAGGCTATGCAGTGTTTGTTTGGTTTACATTTGCTTAGTTTTCAAACATTGGAGTAAAACAAATCAAATCCATTTTTATTTGTCACATACACATGGTTAGCAGATGTTCATGTTAGCAGATGTTAATGTGAGTGTAGCGAAATGCTTGTGCTTCTAGTTCCGACAATGCAGTAATAACCAACGAGTAATCTAACCTAACAATTCCACAACAGCTACCTTATACACACAAGTGTAAAGGGATGAAGAATATATACATAAAGATATATGAATTAGTGATGGTACAGAACGGCATAGGCAAGATGCAGTAGATGGTATCGAGTACAGTATATACATATGAGATGAGTAATGTAGGGTATGTAAACATTAGATTAGGTGGCATTGTTTAAAGTGGCTAGTGATACATTTATTACATAAAGATGGCAAGAAGCAGTAGATGGTATAGAGTACAGTATATACATATGAGATGAGTAATGTAGGGTATGTAAACATTATATTAGGTGGCATTGTTTAAAGTGGCTAGTGATACATGTATTACATGTATTTTTACAGCAGCCACTCAATGTTAGTGGTGGCTGTTTAACAGTCTGATGGCCTTGAGATAGAAGCTGTTTTTCAGTCTCTCGGTCCCAGCTTTGATGCACCTGTACTGACCTCGCCTTCTGGATGATAGCGGTGTGAACAGGCAGTGGCTCGGGTGGTTGTTGTCCTTGATGATCTTTATGGCCTTTCTGTGACATCGGGTGGTGTAGGTGTCCTGGAGGGTAGGTAGTTTGCCTCCGGTGATGCGTTGTGCAGACCTCACTACCCTCTGGAGAGCCTTACGGGTTGTGGGCGGAGCAGTTTCCTTTCCAGGCGGTGATACAGCCCGACAGGATGCTCTCGATTGTGCATCTGTAAAGGTGTGTGAGTGCTTTTGGTGACAAGCCAAATTTCTTCAGCCTCTTGTCGTTGTTGGTAATCAAGCCTACCACTGTAGTGTCGTCTGCAAACGTGATGATTGAGTTGGAGGCGTGCATGGCCACGCAGTCGTGGGTGAACAGGGAGTACAGGAGAGGGCTCAGAACGGACCCTTGTGGGGCCCCAGTGTTGAGGATCAGCGGGGTGGAGATGTTGTTACCTACCCTCACCACCTGGGGGCGGCCCGTCAGGAAGTCCAGTACCCAGTTGCACAGGGTGGGGTCAAGACCCAGGGTCTCGAGCTTGATGACGAGCTTGGAGGGTACTATGGTGTTAAATGCTGAGCTGTAGTCAATGAACAGCATTCTCACATAGGTATTCCTCTTGTCCAGATGGGTTAGGGCAGTGTGCTGTGTGGTTGTGATTGCGTCACCTGTGGACCTATTGGGGCGGCAAGCAAATTGGAGTGGGTCTAGGGTGTCAGGTAGGGTGGAGGTGATATGGTCCTTGACTAGTCTCTCAAAGCACTTCATGATGACGGAAGTGAGTGCTACGGGGCAGTAGTCGTTTAGCTCAGTTATCTTAGCTTTCTTGGGAACAGGAACAATAGTGGCCCTCTTGAAGCATGTGGGAACAGCAGACTGGGATAAGGATTGATTAAATATGTCCATAAACACACCAGCCAGCTGGTCTGCGCATGCTCCGAGGACGCGGCTGCCGTCTGGGCCTGCAGCCCTGCGATGATTAACACATTTAAATGTTTTACTCACGTCGGCTGCAGTGAAGAAGAGTCCGCAGGTTTTGGTAGCGGGCCGTGTCAGTGGCACTGTATTGTCCTCAAAGCGAGCAAAGAAGTTGTAGTCTGGGAGCAAGACATCCTGGTCCTCGACGGGGCTGGTTTTCTTTTTGTAATCCGTGATTGACTGTAGACCCTGCCACATACCTCTTGTGTCTGAGCCGTTGAATTGCGACACTACCTTGTCTCTATACTGACGCTTAGCTTGTTTGATTGCCTTGCGGAGGGAATAGCTACACTGTTTGTATTCGGTCATGTTTCCGGTCACCTTGCCCTGGTTAAAAGCAGTGGTTCGCGCTTTCAGTTTCGCGCAAATGCTGCCATCAATCCACGGTTTCTGGCTGGGGAATGTTTTAATAGTTGCCGTGGGTACAACATCGCCAATGCACTTGCTAATGAACTCGCTCACCGAATCAGCGTATTCGTCAATGTTGTTGTTTGATGCAATGCGGAACATATCCCAATCCACGTGATCGAAGCAATCTTGAAGCGTGGAATCAGATTGGTCGGACCAGCGTTGAACAGACCTGAGAGCGGGAGCTTCCTGTTTTAGTTTCTGTCTATAGGCTGGAAGCAACAAAATGGAGTCGTGGTCAGCTTTTCCGAAAGGAGGGCGGGGGAGGGCCTTATATGCATTGCGGAAGTTAGAATAACAATGATCCAGGGTTTTACCAGCCCTGGTAGCACAATCGATATGCTGATAGAATTTAGGGAGCCTTGTTTTCAGATTAGCTTTGTTAAAATCCCCAGCTACAATGAATGCAGCCTCAGAATATGTGGTTTCCAGTTTACAAAGAGTCAAATAAAGTTTGTTCAGGGCCATCGATGTGTCTGCTTGGGGGGAATATATACGGCTGTGATTATAATCAAAGATAATTATCTTGGTAGATAATGCGGTCGACATTTGATTGTGAGGAATTCTAAGTCAGGTGAACAGAAGGACTTGAGTTCCTGTGTGTTATGATCACACCACGTCTCGTTAATCATAAGGCAACCCCCCCGTCCCTCTTCTTACCAGAAAGATCCTTGTTTCTGTCGGCGCGATGCATGAAGAAACCAGCTGGCTGTACTGACTCCGATAGCGTCTCTCCAGTGAGCCATGTTTCCGTGAAGCAAAGAACGTTACAGTCTCTGATGTCCCTCTGGAATGCTACCCTTGCTCGGATTTCATCAACCTTGTTGCCAAGAGACTGGACATTGGCGAGTAGTATGCTCGGGAGCGGTGTGCGATGTGCCCGTCTCCGGAGCCTGACCAGAAAACCGCTTCGTCTGCCCCTTTTACGGCGTCGTCCGATCCATTGTCCCGGGTGGTGGGAAAAATACAGGATCTGCTTCGGGAAAGTCATATTCCTGGTCATAATGATGGTGAATTGACGTTGCTCTTATATCCAATAGTTCCTCCTGACTGTATGTAATAAAACCTAAGATGACCTGGGGTACCAATGTAATAAACAACACGTAAAAAAACAAAATATTGCATAGTTTCCTAGGAACGCGAAGCGAGGCGGCCATCTCTGTCGGCGCCGCAAACTTATATTTTGGGTTCTGATGGGGTATGATGGTTAAACTAAGCTCATCAAGAATCAATGGGTATGTTGGGTACGTATCAATGTAAAGGTCCAAAAATGGATGTAGCAACTGCCGATTGCCCCTTTAAGGTCCCGTTGCAGCACCTTTTACATGAATACTTCGTAAAGCATCTATATACAGTATATATGCATTATAAAGGGTCTATGAAGGCTTCATTAAACCTAGTTGTTGTTTATTTAAAGTGGGACCGACCGTCCATGTTCCTCAGTTCTGTCTTCCACCCAGAGGACGTAGGACGTGACATGGGGAGCAGGCAGGTCAGAGGTTGGAGGGAGCAGGCAGGCCAGAGGTTGGAGGGAGCCAGCAGACCAGAGGGTGGAGGGTGGAGGGAGCAGGCAGACCAGAGGTAGCAGGCAGACCAGAGGGCGGAGGGAGCAGGCAGCAGGCAGACCAGAGGGCGGACGGAGCAGGCAGCAGGCAGACTGGAGGGCGGAGGGAGCAGGCAGACCAGAGGGCGGAGGGAGCAGGCAGACCAGAGGGCGGAGGGAGCAGGCAGACCAGAGGGAGCAGGCAGACCAGAGGGAGCAGGCAGACCAGAGGGCGGAGGGAGCAGGCAGCAGGCAGACCGGAGGGTGTAGGGAGCAGGCAGACCAGAGGGCAGAGGGAGCAGGCAGACCAGAGGATGGAGGGAGCAGGCAGACCAGAGGACGGAGGGAGCAGGCAGACCAGAGGATGGAGGGAGCAGGCAGACGAGAGGACGGAGGGAGCAGGCAGACCAGAGGACGGAGGGAGCAGGCAGACGAGAAGACGGAGGGAGCAGGCAGACCAAAGGATGGAGGGAGCAGGCAGACCAGAGGATGGAGGGAGCAGGCAGACCAGAGGACGGAGGGAGCAGGCAGACCAGAGGACGGAGGGAGCAGGCAGACGAGAGGACGGAGGGAGCAGGCAGACCAGAGGATGGAGGGAGCAGGCAGACCAGAGGATGTAGGGAATAGGTAAAGTAGGAGAGAGAAGGATGGGCTCTGGGCGAGGGAATAGGTAAAAGGAGAGCGAGAGG
This sequence comes from Oncorhynchus tshawytscha, assembly GCF_018296145.1. Taxonomy (NCBI): domain Eukaryota; kingdom Metazoa; phylum Chordata; class Actinopteri; order Salmoniformes; family Salmonidae; genus Oncorhynchus; species Oncorhynchus tshawytscha. Next base: position 6,035 of record NW_024608632.1, on the reverse strand, counting down.
GGGGTGATCTGGGTGTGGGAATAGTTAAAATGAGAGAGAATGAGGGGATCTGGGCAAGGGAATAGGTAAAATGAGAGAGAGAAGAAGGGGATCTGGGCGAGGGAATATGTAAAATGAGAGGGAGAGGATCTGGGAAGGGAATAGGTAAAATGAGAGGGAGAGGATCTGGGAAGGGAAAAGGTAAAATGAGAGGGAGAGGATCTGGGAAGGGAAAAGGTAAAATGAGAACGAGAGGAAGGGGCTCTGGGTGAGGGAATATGTAAAATGAGAACGAGAGGAAGGGGATCTGGGTGAGGGAATAGGTAAAATGAGAGGGAGAGGATCTGGGCGAGAGAATAGGTCAAATGAGAACGAGAGGAAGGGGATCTGGGCGAGGGAATATGTAAAATGAGAGAGAGAAGAAGGGGATCTGGGTGAGGGAATAGGTCAAATGAGAGGGAGAAGATCTGGGCGAGGGAATAGGTAAAATGAGAACGAGAGGAAGGGGATCTGGGCGAGGGAATATGTAAAATGAGAACGAGAGGAAGGGGATCTGGGCGAGGGAATATGTAAAATGAGAACGAGAGGAAGGGGATCTGGGCGAGGGAATATGTAAAATGAGAACGAGAGGAAGGGGATCTGGGCGAGGGAATAGGTAACGTGACAGCGAGGGAGGGGGTCTGGGTGAGGGAATAGGTAAAATGAGAGGATCTGGGTGAGGGAATAGGTAAAATGAGAGGATCTGGGCGAGGGAATAGGTAAAATGAGAGGATCTGGGCGAGGGAATAGGTAAAATGAGAGAGAAGGAGGGGATCTGGGTGAGGGAATAGGTAACGTGACAGCGAGGGAGGGGGTCTGGGTGAGGGAATAGGTAAAATGAGAGGATCTGGGTGAGGGAATAGGTAAAATGAGAGGATCTGGGCGAGGGAATAGGTAAAATGAGAGAGAAGGAGGGGATCTGGGTGAGGGAATAGGTAAAGTGAGAGAGCGAGGGAGGGGATCTGGGTGAAGGAATAGGTCAAATGAGAGCGAGAGGGAGGGGATCTGGGTGTGGGAATAGGTCAAATGAGAGAACACGGAAGGGGATCTGGGTGTGGGAATAGGTCAAATGAACAATGGATGAAATAGATGTGGTAAGATTTACATAATTATTTTTATTTATTGATTTATTTTTGAATTTGACCCCAATTTCGTGGGATCCAATTGTTTTAGTAGCTACTATCTTGTCTCATCGCTACAACTCCCGTACGGGCTCGGGAGAGATGAAGGTTGAAAGTCATGCGTCCTCCGATACACAACCCAACCAAGCCGCACTGCTTCTTTACACAGCGCATCCAACCCGGAAGCCAGCCGCACCAATGTGTTGGAGGAAACACTGTGCACATGGCAACCTTGGTTAGTGCGCACTGCGACCGGCCCGCCACAGGAGTCACTGGTGCGCAATGAGACAAGGACATCCCTACCTGCCAAACCCTCCCTAACCCGGACGACGCTAGGCCAATTGTGCGTCGCCCCACAGACCTCCCGGTCGCGGCCGGTTACGACAGAGCCTGGGCGCGAACCTAGAGTCTCTGATGGCACAGCTGCCGCTGCAGTACAGCGCCCTTAACCACTGCACCACCCGGGAGGCCCGATTTACATCATTATTTTGATGTCCAGAAATCTAATTGGCATAATAAAAAAATCCCCATCAAAATCCTTCTGTTTAAACTGGAGATTACATTTGACATTGGCTGTGTCTCAATCCGCCTATGTCGGCCTTCCGCATCGGCGGAGGAAGGTGGCAGAGCTACAGCGGTGTTTGTCAGATTAGGAGACTTAAAAACGTCTGAAGCATCCCAACGTTTGGGCTAGAAGGTCTTTGGACCCAGTTCTAGAAGTCTGAGACTCTCACGAACACAACACCCAGAAGCTTCACGGGACTCGTCTCAAGTCACTGACGCCGGCACCCCAACTCTGAACAGGTCTTCTAACAAAAAAGTATGTCAAGTCCGAAGGGTTTGAGCTACACACCATTGAAAGCTGAGACTCATGAAAACGGACCTGATCTCCGTTTTGCTCTACAACGCCACAACCTTCACGAGACTCGTCTGAAGATATGGCAGTTACGACAGGTGAAAATATATATATTAATAGGTGTTTAAGGGAACAAGGGTTCTGTTTTGCTGTGTATGAATGTGTTATTCAATGTGTTTATATGGGCTAATAGTAGTAAGGCCACATTCAATGTTTCATCTTTTTCTTTTATTACAGGTTTCCTAAAATTCCAAATCAAATAGCTAAATGATCCATGTTATGACCATCGTAAAACAACTGTGAGTAACTATAGCTTGTTACTACACTATTACCATGCTGTTAGGTTGGGTTGGGTTGGGTTCCCAAGGGAATTGGGAAGCACCAAAGTGGTAACAAATCAAATTTATTTATATAGCCCTTCGTACATCAGCTGATATCTCAAAGTGCTGTACAGAAACCCAGCCTAAAATCCCAAACAGCAAGCAATGCAGGTGTTGAAGCACGGTGGCTAGGAAAAACTCCCTAGAAAGGCCAAAACCTAGGAAGAAACCTAGAGAGGAACCAGGCTATGTGGGGTGGCCAGTCCTCTTCTGGCTGTGCCGGGTGGAGATTATAACAGAACATGGCCAAATGTTCAAATGTTCATAAATGACCAGCATGGTCAAATAATAATAATCACAGGCAGAACAGTTGAAACTGGAGCAGCAGCACGGCCAGGTGGACTTGGGACAGCAAGGAGTCATCATGCCCGGTAGTCCTGAGGCATGGTCCTAGGGCTCAGGTCCTCCGAGAGAGAGAAAGAAAGAGAGAAAGAGAGAATTAGAGAGAGCATACTTAAATTCACACAGGACACCGGATAGGACAGGAGAAGTACTCCAGATATAAAAAACTGACCCTAGCCCGCTGACACATAAACTACTGCAGCATGAATACTGGAGGCTGAGACAGGAGGGGTCAGGAGACACTGTGGCCCCATCCGATGACACCCCCGGACAGGGCCAAACAAATAACGTCTGGTCTTTCCATAGTGGGGTGGGGGGATATTAGTTTGTATCTCAAACGGTTCGGACGCTAAAGTCAGAAGTTGGCACATCAGCGTTAATTAACCAAATTCAGATAAGTCCTGTAAAACTTGTGGTGGTCATAGAGCAAAATGGAGACCACTGTTGTGTTAGTTACAGTCTCCCCTTTCCATAGAGTGGCCACAATAGATCGGCCACCTTCCACCGCAGATGCGGAAGGCCAACAGCTTAAACTGCCAGATTTTGATGGGGATTTTTGTACTATGTTACTTAGATTGAACCAATAGACTCTTACGGGTAAACAGTAGGTTACAGCCTGATCATGATGTAATTCAAGTCATTTGTTTCACTGTATTCTTCCCTCGTTTCTATGGTAAAGATATCTAATTGACATGTTGAACCCAGTGATCTTGTTGCTGTGGAGACGAAGAAGAAGTTGCCTCCACTAACAAAGGATGCTTAAATCTCCTTACTGTTCCACCACTGCTGCTCTGCCCCAGGGGCACATACAGACAAGGGACTAGTTCATTACAGCTATACTGGCAGTAGGGGCTCAGGAAGGAACATTCTGCTGGACAGATGATTTCTTAGAGCTGGTGCTACTCCTAAACATGTGGTAAGAAATACACCCTAAACTGCTATCCAAAAGCTTCAAAACAAGTGAGACACTCAATATTTAACTAGGAACATCTCTTTGACTATATCACTTTTTAAAGCAACATTTCTTGAGAGTGATAAACTTTTAACGTTTACAGTATTTTCTTTTAAAATCTTAATTTAACTAGGCAAGTCAGTTAAGAACAAATTCTTACTTACAATGACACTGAGCCAATTGTGCGCCACCCTATGGGACTCCCAATCACAGCCAGTTGTGATACAGTCTGGAATTGAACCAGGGTCTGTAATGACACCTCTAGCACTAAGATGCAGTAACTTAGACTGCTGCGCCAATCGGGAGCCCGCGTATTGTCAAACATTAGCAACAGTTGCCAGTGGCAACTGGTGACGTAAAAAGTAGAGGATGGATAACAATTATTTTGGAAAAAAATATATGCTAGTGAGAATATTTCATGTTCCCAGCCACTCTAACACGCAAAAAACGACAACACAGATGTTTAAATAGCTGACGACGACACAGCATTATTATTTGTTCTACTTACTTGGGACGTTGGACTTTGACTTCAGTAGAAACGCCAACCTGTCAACATCACATAGCAAATCAAGACCGACCATTTTTCTATTAACATAAAAAAAATGCAACATCTCCTGGAACATTGTAAGACTCCCATTCAGATCAACAACCAATAAACTGCAGCAATTCATATAAGCTGAATGGACAGCATTGTCCGCCATAGAATGGGTATGCGATGGGTAGGCAGGCCACAACAATTACTGGTGGACAAAAGGTCCCTCGGATCACTGTAACTTTAGGTTGGTGTTGGTGATGTGAGGACATGGACCAAACAAGTCTGATATGGAGACAATTGTCCCCTCCACTCTGCTATGTTGTCCTATTTGTTGACCGGACCAGGGGGGAAAAGGCCCTACATTTGACAATGATCTTGAGGGTTGAGGCCAATTGATATACTGTACATACTATGTTCATGCTTCTGGACATGCAGTGAACGTGTGACAGTTTTTAAAGAGGTTTTATGTGTATAAAACCAAAATATGTGACAGGCTTTATTCCACCTACTTCTTGTAGATGGGTATTGTGAAGAATAAATGTTCCATACATTCAATACAATGTTCTATTTGAAAAGACTGTGAGGTTGTTAGGGTTAGACTGTGGTGTTGTTAGGGTTAGACTGTGGTGTTGTTAGGGTTAGACTGTGATGTTGTTAGGGTTACACTGTGAGGTTGTTAGGGTTAGACTGTGGTGTTGTTAGGGTTAGACTGTGAGGTTTTTAGGGTTAGACTGTGGTGTTGTTAGGGTTAGACTGTGGTGTTGTTAGGGTTAGACTGTGGTGTTGTTAGGGTTAGACTGTGGTGTTGTTAGGGTTAGACTGTGGTGTTGTTAGGGTTAGACTGTGGTGTTGTTAGGGTTAGACTGTGGTGTTGTTAGGGTTAGACTGTGAGGTTGTTAGGGTTAGACTGTGAGGTTGTTAGGGTTAGACTGTGGTGTTGTTGTTGGGTTAGACTGTGGTGTTGTTAGGGTTAGACTGTGAGGTTGTTGGGTTAGGGAGGTTTTAGGTTTACTGTGGTGTTGTTAGGGTTAGACTGTGGTGTTGTTAGGGTTAGACTGTGGTGTTGTTAGGGTTAGACTGTGAGGTTGTTAGGGTTAGACTGTGGTGTTGTTAGGGTTAGACTGTGAGGCTGTTAGGATTAGACTGTGGTGTTGTTAGGGTTAGACTGTGGTGTTGTTAGGGTTAGACTGTGGTGTTGTTAGGGTTAGACTGTGGTGTTGTTAGTGTTAGACTGTGGTGTTGTTAGGGTTAGACTGTGAGGTTGTTAGGGTTAGACTGTGAGGTTGTTAGGGTTAGACTGTGAGGTTTTTAGGGTTAGACTGTGGTGTTATTAGGGTTAGACTGTGGTGTTGTTAGGGTTAGACTGTGGTGTTGTTAGGGTTAGACTGTGGTGTTGTTAGGGTTAGACTGTGGTGTTGTTAGGGTTAGACTGTGGTGTTGTTACGGTTAGACTGTGGTGTTGTTAGGGTTAGACTGTGGTGTTGTTAGGGTTAGACTGTGGTGTTGTTAGGGTTAGACTGTGGTGTTGTTAGGGTTAGACTGTGAGGTTGTTAGGGTTAGACTGTGAGGCTGTTAGGGTTAGACTGTGGTGTTGTTAGGGTTATGGAGGATATGAAGCATACTGAATTCTAACTATAGAATCATGGAGGTGAGGGGGATATGGGGCATTCTAACTATAGAATCATGGAGGTGAGGGGATATGAGGCATTCTAACTATAGAATCATGGAGAGGAGAGGGATATAAAGAATACTGAATTCTAACTATAGAATCATGGAGGTGAGGGGATATGAGGCATACTGAATTCTAACTATAGAATCATGGAGGTGAGGG
>NW_024608631.1:55000-71109 GCF_018296145.1 Oncorhynchus tshawytscha | reverse complement strand
TTCAGAGACAGGAGGGAGAAAAGAGAGAGGAAAGGAGAAGGAGAGAGGAGAGGAGGGAGGGAGAGGTTGGTGTTCTCTGCTTCAGAGACAGGAGGGAGAGAAAAGAGGGAAAGGAGAGGAGAGAGAGAGAAGGAGGGAGGAGAGGTTGGTGTCCTCTGCTTCAGAGACAGGAGGGAGAAAAGAGAGAGGAAAGGAGAAGGAGAGAGAGAGAGGGAGGGAGAGGTTGGTGTCCTCTGCTTCAGAGACAGGAGGGAGAAAAGAGAGAAAGGAGAAGGAGAGAGAGAGGAGAGGTTGGTGTCCTCTGCTTCAGAGACAGGAGGGAGAAAAGAGAGGAAAGGAGAAGGAGAGAGAGAGAGGGGGAGAGGTTGGTGTTCTCTGCTTCAGAGACAGGAGGGAGAAAAAGAGAGAGGAAAGGAGAAGGAGAGAGAGGGAGGGAGATGTTGGTGTCCTCTGCTTCAGAGACAGGAGGGAGAAAAGAGAGAGGAAAGGAGAAGGAGAGAGAGGGAGGGAGAGGTTGGTGTCCTCTGCTTCAGAGACAGGAGGGAGAAAAGAGGAAAGGAGAGGAGAGAGAGAGAGGGAGAGGTTGGTGTCTTCTGCTTCAGAGACAGGAGGGAGAAAAAGAGAGGAAAGGAGAGGAAGAGGAGGGAGAGGTTGGTGTCCTCTGCTTCAGAGACAGGAGGGAGAAAAGAGAGGGAAAGGAGAGAGAGAGAGGGAGGGAGAGGTTGGTGTTCTCTGCTTCAGAGACAGGAGGGAGAAAAGAGAGAGGAAAGGAGAAGGAGAGAGAGAGAGGGAGGGAGGGTTGGTGTCCTCTGCTTCAGAGACAGGAGGGAGAAAAGAGAGAGGAAAGGAGAAGGAGAGAGAGGGGGAGAGGTTGGTGTTCTCTGCTTCAGAGACAGGAGGGAGAAAAGAGAGAGGAAAGGAGAAGGAGAGAGAGAGAGGGGAGGGAGAGGTTGGTGTCGTCTGCTTCAGAGACAGGAGGGAGAAAAGAGAGAGGAAAGGAGAAGGAGAGAGAGGGAGGGAGAGGTTGGTGTCCTCTGCTTCAGAGACAGGAGAGGGAGAAAAGAGAGAGGAAAGGAGAAGGAGAGAGGAGGGAGGGAGGAGTTGGTGTCCTCTGCTTCAGAGACAGGAGGGAGAAAAGAGAGAGGAAAGGAGAAGGAGAGAGAGGAGGGGGAGAGGTTGGTGTCCTCTGCTTCAGAGACAGGAGGGAGAAAAGAGAGAAAGGAAAGGAGAAGGAGAGAGGGGAGGGAGAGGTTGGTGTTCTCTGCTTCAGAGACAGGAGGGAGAAAAGAGAGAGGAAAGGAGAAGGAGAGAGAGAGGGAGGGAGAGGTTGGTGTCGTCTGCTTCAGAGACAGGAGGGAGAAAAGAGAGAGAGAGAGGAGAGGGAGGGGGAGGTTGGTGTCCTCTGCTTCAGAGGCAGGAGGAGAGAAAAGAGAGAGGAAAGGAGGAAGGAGAGAGAGAGAGGGAGAGGTTGGTGTCCTCTGCTTCAGAGACAGGAGGGAGAAAAGAGACAGGAAAGGAGAGAGAGAGAGAGAGGGAGAGGTTGGTGTTCTCTGCTTCAGAGACAGGATGGAGAAAAGAGAGGAAAGGAGAAGGAGAGAGAGAGGGAGGGAGAGGTTGGTGTCCTCTGCTTCAGAGACAGGAGGGAGAAAAGAGAGAGGAAAGGAGAAGGAGAGAGAGAGGGAGGGAGAGGTTGGTGTTCTCTGCTTCAGAGACAGGAGGGAGAAAAGAGAGAGGAAAGGAGAAGGAGAGAGAGGGAGGGAGAGGTTGGTGTTCTCTGCTTCAGAGACAGGAGGGAGAAAAGAGAGAGGAAAGGAGAGAGAGAGAGAGAGGGAGAGGTTGGTGTCCTCTGCTTCAGAGACAGGAGGGAGAAAAGAGAGAGGAAAGGAGAAGGAGAGAGAAAGAGAGGGAGGGAGGGGGAGAGGGTTGGTGTCCTCTGCTTCAGAGACAGGAGGGAGAAAAGAGAGAGGAAAGGAGAAGGAGAGAGAGAGAGGAGGGAGAGGTTGGTGTTCTCTGCTTCAGAGACAGGAGGGAGAAAAGAGAGAGGAAAGGAGAAGGAGAGAGAGAGGGAGGGAGAGGTTGGTGTCCTCTGCTTCAGAGACAGGAGGGAAACCCAAACCTTTGGTTAGGATTCCACATGCATGAACAGCCTGTCTGGCTGCTGTTGAGGAGAAGCAGAGCTGTCAGAGCCGGGGCACCAGCTAGAAACCCCTTGTTGAAGATGTCCTAATCCGGACAGTGGTGGTAAACGTATCTGACGGGCTGAAATGAATACATGTATTGTGGCTGGCTATGTACGAGTTGTGGTGGTTAGACTATGAAGGCAAGATGAAACAATGTTCATCATTATGGGAATAACATTATTCTACAATGTAGAAAATAGTACAAATAAAGATAAACCCTGGAATTAGTAGCTGTGTCCAAACTTTTGATGGGCACTGTGTATATATATATATATATATATACAGTACCCGTGTATACACATATAGTGGCTTGCGGAAGTTTTCACCCCCCTTGGCATTTTTCCTATTTTGTTTCCTGACAACCTGGAATTAAAATAGATTTTTTGGGGGGTTTGTAACATTTGATTTATACAACGTGCCACTATGGAGATGCAAAATATTTTTTCTTGTGAAACAAAGAAGAGACAAAATAACAGAAAACTTGAGCGTGCAGAAATATTCACCACCTGTAATGGCTTTCTTCCTGGGAAGGAGAGGCGGACCAAAACGCAGGGTGGTTAATAGGGTTAAACATCTTTAATAAAGACGAATACCGAGAAACACTACAAATATACAAAACAAATAAATGTGAAAACAGAAACAGTCCTGTGTGTTGAAACAAAACACAGACACGGAAATAATCACCCACAAAACCCAACACAACACAGGCTACCTAAATATGGTTCCCAATCAGAGACAATGACCAACACCTGCCTCTGATTGAGAACCATATCAGGCCAAACATAGAAATAGACAAACTAGACACACAACATAGAATGCCCACCCAGCTCACGTCCTGACCAACACTAAAACAAGGAAAACACACAGGAACTATGATCAGAACGTGACACCACCTCAAAGTCAATACTTTGTAGAGACACCTTTTGCAGCAATTACAGCTGCAAGTCTCTTGGGGTTTGTCTCTATAAGCTTGGCATATCTAGCCACGGGATTTTTGCCCAATCTTCAAGGCAAAACTGCTCCAGCTCCTTCAAATTGGATGGGTTCCGCTGGTGTACAGCAATCTTCAATTCATACCACAGATTCTCAATTGGATTGAGGTCTGGGCTTTGAATAGGCCATTCCAAGACATTTAAATGTTTCCCCTTAAACCACTCGAGTGTTGCATTAGCAGTATGCTTAGGGCCATTGTCCTGCTGGAAGACGGAAACAGATTTCCCTCAAGAATTTTCCTGTATTTAGCGCCATCCATCAATCCTTCAATTCTGACCAGTTTCCCAGTCCCTGCCGATGAAAAACATCCCCACAGCATGATGATGCCACCACCATGCTTCTCTCTGGGCATATATACATAAATTCCACAAATTAACTTTAAACAAGGCACACCTGTTAATTGAATTGCATTCCTCATTTTTTTAAACTTTATTTAACTTGGCAAGTCAGTTAAGAACATATTGAAGCTGGTTGAGAGAATGCCAAGAGTGTGTAAAGAACATAATGAAGCTGGTTGAGAGAATGCCAAGAGTGTGTAAAGAACATAATGAAGCTGGTTGAGAGAATGCCAAGAGTGTGTAAAGAACATAATGAAGCTGGTTGAGAGAATGGGTCATGAAGCTGGTTGAGAGAATGGGTCATGAAGCTGGTTGAGAGAATGGGTCATGAAGCTGGTTGAGAGAATGGGTCATGAAGCTGGTTGAGAGAATGCCAAGAGTGTGTAAAGTTGTCATCAAGGGAAAGGGTGGCTACTTTGATTTTATATTTGAGATTCAATGTGTGGGGGCACCAGTTAGTCGAGGTAATTGAGGTAATATGTACAGAGTCATTTTGTGGGGGCACCGGTTAGTCGAGGTAATTGAGGTAATATGTACAGAGTCATTGTGCGGGGGCACCGGTTAGTTGAGGTAATATGTACATGTAGATAGAGTTATTAAAGTGACTATGCATAGATGATAACAACAGAGAGTAGCAGTGGTGTAAAATAGGGGGACAATGCAATTAGTCTGAGTAGTCATTTGATTAGATGTTCAGGAGTCTTAAGGCTTGGGGGGTAGAAGCTGTTTAGAAGCCACTTGGACCTAGACTTGGCGCTCCGGTACTGCTTGCCGTGTGGTAGCAGAGAGAACAGTCTATGATTAGGGTGGCTGGAGTCTTTGACATTGTTTAGGGCCTTCCTCTGACACGCCTGGTATAGAGGTCCTGGATGGGAGGAAGCTTTTCCTCAGTGATGTACTGGGCCGTTAAGTTATATGTTCTTTTATACCTTTAGTGTTTAAATTGTCCAATTTACACCAAACAATCCCATTTACAGCTCCTCGTCACAAGCCTCTTGGGTCAGACAATATTAATTATGTCCGGAAGGGTTTGGAGTATCTGTTTTATGGCCAGTGAGTTTAGTTAAATAGGATGTTTTCCCCCTGACCAGTCTTGTCCAACCTCTGTGAGGCTAGGGGACTGCAGAGGAGAGGGAGAGGGGGAGAGAGAGAGGGAGAGAGAGAGAGAGAGAGAGACAGGGAGAGAGAGAGAGAGAGAGAGAGAGAGAGAGAGACAGAGAGAGAGAGAGAGAGAGAGAGGGAGAGAGAGAGAGAGAGAGAGAGAGAGAGAGAGAGAGAGAGAGAGAGAGACAGAGAGAGAGAGAGAGAGAGACAGAGAGAGAGAGAGACAGAGAAAGACAGAGAGAGAGAGACACAGAGAGAGACAGAGAGAGAGAGAGAGAGAGAGAGAGAGAGAGAGAGAGAGAGACAGAGAAAGACAGAGAGAGAGAGAGACACAGAGAGAGACAGAGAGAGAGAGGAGAGAGAGAGAGACAGAGAGAGAGAGAGAGAGAGAGAGACAGAGAGAGAAAGAGAGAGAGAGACAGAGAAAGACAGAGAGAGAGAGACACAGAGAGAGACAGAGAGAGAGAGAGAGACAGAGAGAGAGAGAGAGAGAATGTGAGAGCTGACTTCACGAAGGAACTTCTCAAACCTTCCTTAACCACACATTCTCATTTACGTCGAAAGGCCCTGTGATTGACCAGTGTCATGTAGTGTCCTGTCCAGGGGGTGTTCTGTCCAGGGGGTGTCCTGTCCAGGGGGTGTCCTGGTACATCAAGCTGTCTCACTACAGAAACAGGAGATAGACTAGTGTCCTGTCCAGGAGGTGTCCTGGTACATCAAGCTGTCTCACTACAGAAACAGGAGATAGACTAGTGTCCTGTCCAGGGGGTGTCCTGGTACATCAGAAACAGGGGATAGACTAGTGTTCTATCCAGGGGTGTCCTGGTACATCAGAAACAGGGGATAGACTAGTGTTCTGTCCAGGGGGTGTCCTGGTACATCAGAAACAGGGGATAGACTAGTGTCCTGTCCAGGGGGTGTCCTGGTACATCAGAAACAGGGGATAGACTAGTGTTCTGTCCAGGGGGTGTCCTGGTACATCAGAAACAGGGGATAGACTAGTGTCCTGTCCAGGAGGTGTCCTGGTACATCAGAAACAGGAGATAGACTAGTGTTCTGTCCAGGGGGTGTCCTGGTACATCAAGCTGTCTCACTACAGAAACAGGAGATAGACTAGTGTCCTGTCCAGGGGGTGTCCTGGTACATCAAGCTGTCTCACTACAGAAACAGGAGATAGACTAGTGTCCTGTCCAGGGGGTGTCCTGGTACATCAAGCTGTCTCACTACAGAAACAGGAGATAGACTAGTGTCCTGTCCAGGGGGTGTCCTTTACTGGTACATTGTGTTTTAAAATGTTTTGCTTGAGTGCACGGCATGGCAACCACCATGGCAACCATCACGGCAACCACCATGGCAACCACCACGGCAACCAGCAGCTAACTAGATCAACAGCTCTAGATGTGAAGCTTCCTGATCAGACCTGACTTTCCCTGGTCTGTGTCCCAAATGGCACCCTAATCCCCATATGGGCTTTTGGTCAAAAGTGGTGCACTGTGTAGGGAAAATGGTGCCATTTGGATGGAGTCCCCGACTTCCCCTTTCTGCTTTGTTTAGTGTGAATTGGACAGACCCCTCCGGGACCTCCCTGCCATATTAGAGAGGAGAAATATGAGCGGTTCCATTGTAATTATAAAAGTACTGGAGGCAGACACACAGCTTCATAACTCATATATTCCCCTTCAGAGAGAGATGGAGAGATAAAGAGGCAGCATTGATTTTAGGTTCCATTTCTCTTTGGTGTTAAAATGCAAACTTGCAGAAACCTTTTGTTCTCTCTCTGTCTCTGTCTCTGTCTCTCTCTTTCCGTGTCTCTCTCTCCATGTCTCCATGTCTCCATGTCTCTCTCTCTCTCTCTCTCTCTCTCTCTCTCTCTCTCTCTCTCTCTCTCTCTCTCTCTCTCTCTCTCCATGTATTTCTCTCACCATGTCTTTCTCTCTTTCCGTGTCTCTCTCTCCCTCTCTGTGTCTCTCTCTCTCCATGTCTCTCTCTCTCCTTGTCTCTATCCCTATCTCTGTCTCTCTTGGAAATACATGCAGTTTGGGAATTGAACTAGACTGGTGGTAACAGATTGAGGCTGCATTCCAAATGGAACTAGACTGGAGGTCACAGATTGAGGCTGCATTCCATATGGAACTAGACTGGAGGTAACAGAGTGAGGCTGCATTCCAAATGGAACTAGACTGGAGGTAACAGATTGAGGCTGCATTCCATATGGAACTAGACTGGAGGTAACAGATTGAGGCTGCATTCCAAATGGAACTAGACTGGAGGTCACAGATTGAGGCTGCATTCCAAATGGAACTAGACTGGAGGTAACAGATTGAGGCTGCATTCCAAATGGAACTAGACTGGAGGTAACAGATTGAGGCTGCATTCCAAATGGAACTAGACTGGAGGTAACAGATTGAGGCTGCATTCCAAATGGAACTAGACTGGAGGTAACAGAGTGAGGCTGCATTCCAAATGGAACTAGACTGGAGGTAACAGATTGAGGCTGCATTCCAAATGGAACTAGACTGGAGGTAACAGATTGAGGCTGCATTCCAAATGGAACTAGACTGGAGGTAACAGATTGAGGCTGCATTCCATATGGAACTAGACTGGAGGTAACAGAGTGAGGCTGCATTCCAAATGGAACTAGACTGGAGGTAACAGATTGAGGCTGCATTCCAAATGGAACTAGACTGGAGGTAACAGATTGAGGCTGCATTCCAAATGGAACTAGACTGGAGGTAACAGAGTGAGGCTGCATTCCAAATGGAACTAGACTGGAGGTAACAGATTGAGGCTGCATTCCAAATGGAACTAGACTGGAGGTAACAGAGTGAGGCTGCATTCCAAATGGAACTAGACTGGAGGTAACAGATTGAGGCTGCATTCCAAATGGAACTAGACTGGAGGTAACAGATTGAGGCTGCATTCCAAATGGAACTAGACTGGAGGTCACAGATTGAGGCTGCATTCCAAATGGAACTAGACTGGAGGTCACAGATTGAGGCTGCATTCCAAATGGAACTAGACTGGAGGTCACAGATTGAGGCTGCATTCCAAATGGAACTAGACTGGAGGTCTAGCCACTACCGACGGTAGCCAACTCTATAGGGAATAGGGAGCCAACTCTATAGGGAATAGGGAGCCAACTCTATAGGGAATAGGGAGCCAACTCTATAGGGAATGGGGAACCAACTCTATAGGGAATAGAGAGCCAACTCTATAGGGAATAGGGAGCCAACTCTATAGGGAATAGGGAGCCAACTCTATAGGGAATAGGGAACAAACTCTTTAGTGAATAGGGAACCAACTCTATAGGGAATAGGGAACAAACTCTTCAGGGAAAAGGGAGCCAACTCTATAGGGAATAGGGAACAAACTCTTCAGGGAAAAGGGAGCCAACTCTATAGGGAATAGGGAACAAACTCTTTAGGGAATAGGGAACCAACTCTATAGGGAATAGGGAGCCAACTCTTTAGGGAATAGGGAGCCAACTCTATAGGGAATAGGGAACCAACTCTATATGGAATAGGGAGCCAACTCTATAGGGAATAGGGAGCCAACTCTATAGGGAATAGGGAGACAACTCTATAGGGAATAGGGAGACAACTCTATAGGGAATAGAGAGCCAACTCTATAGGGAATACGGAGCCAACTCAATAGGGAATAGGGAGCCAACTCTATAGGGAATAGGGAACCAACTCTATAGGGAATAGGGAACCAACTCTATAGGGAATGAGGAGCCAAATCTATAGGGAGCCAGCTCTATAGGGAACCAACACTATAGGGAATAGGGAACCAACTCCACGGGGAATAGGGAGCCAACTCTATAGGGAATAGGGAGCCAACTCTATAGGGAACCAACCTGCAGTAGACTACAGGGCTGTGATCTCAGCAGTCAAACCATCCTACAGTAGACTACAGGGCTGTGATCTCAGCAGTCAAACAATCCTACAGTAGACTACAGGGCTTTGATCTCAACATTCAAACCATCCTACAGTAGACTAAAGGGCTGTGATCTCAGCGGACAAACCATTATACAGTAGACTACAGGGCTGTGATCTCAACAGTCAAACCATCCTACAGTTGACTACAGGGCTGTGATCTCAACAGTCAAACCATCCTACAGTAGACTACAGAGCTGTGAACTCTCTCAGCAGACAAACCATCCTACAGTAGACTACAGGGCTGTGATCTCAGCAGTCGAACCATCCTACAGTAGACTACAGGGCTGTGATCTCAGCAGTCAAACCATCCTACAGTAGACTACAGGGCTGTGATCTCAGCAGTCAAACCATCCTACAGTAGACTACAGGGCTGTGATCTCAGCAGTCAAACAATCCTACAGTAGACTACAGGGCTTTGATCTCAACATTCAAACCATCCTACAGTAGACTAAAGGGCTGTGATCTCAGCTTTCAAACCATCCTACAGTAGACTACGGGGCTGTGATCTCAGCAGACAAACCATTATACAGTAGACTACAGGGCTGTGATCTCAACAGTCAAACCATCCTACAGTTGACTACAGCGCTGTGATCTCAACAGTCAAACCATCCTACAGTAGACTACAGAGCTGTGAACTCTCTCAGCAGACAAACCATCCTACAGTAGACTACAGGGCTGTGATCTCAACAGTCAAACCATCCTACAGTAGACTACAGGGCTGTGATCTCAACAGTCAAACCATCCTACAGTAGACTACAGGGCTGTGATCTCAGCAGTCAAACCATCCTACAGTAGACTACAGGGCTTTGATCTCAACATTCAAACCATCCTACAGTAGACTACAGGGCTGTTATCTCAACTGTCAAACCATCCTACAGTTGACTACAGGGATGTGATCTCAACAGTCAAATCATCCTACAGTAGACTACAGGGCTGTGATCTCAGCAGTCAAACCATCCTACAGTAGACTACAGGGCTTTGATCTCAACATTCAAACCATCCTACAGTAGACTACAGGGCTGTTATCTCAACTGTCAAACCATCCTACAGTTGACTACAGGGCTGTTATATCAACAGTCATACCATCCTACAGTAGACAACAGGGCTGTGATCTCAGCAGTCAAACCATCCTACAGTAGACTACAGGGCTGTGATCTCAGCAGTCAAACCATCCTACAGTAGACTACAGGGCTGTGATCTCTCTCAGCAGACAAACCATCCTACAGTAGACTACAGGGCTGTGATCTCAACAGTCAAACCATCCTATAGTAGACTACAGGGCTGTGATCTCAACAGTCAAACCATCCTACAGTAGACTACAGGGCTGTGATCTCAACAGTCAAACCATCCTACAGTAGACTACAGGGCTGTGATCTCAGCAGTCAAACCATCCTACAGTAGACTACAGGGCTTTGATCTCAACATTCAAACCATCCTACAGTAGACTACAGGGCTGTTATCTCAACTGTCAAACCATCCTACAGTTAACTACAGGGCTGTTATATCAACAGTCAAACCATCCTACAGTAGACTACAGGGCTGTGATCTCTCTCAACAGTCAAACCATCCTACAGTAGACTACAGGGCTGTGATCTCTCTCAACAGTCAAACCATCCTACAGTAGACTACAGGGCTGTGATCTCAGCAGTCAAACCATCCTACAGTAGACTACAGGGCTTTGATCTCAACATTCAAACCATCCTACAGTAGACTACAGGGCTGTTATCTCAACTGTCAAACCATCCTACAGTTGACTACAGGGCTGTGATCTCAACAGTCAAACCATCCTACAGTAGACTACAGGGCTGTGATCTCAGCAGTCAAACCATCCTACAGTAGACTACAGGGCTTTGATCTCAACATTCAAACCATCCTACAGTAGACTACAGGGCTGTTATCTCAACTGTCAAACCATCCTACAGTAGACTACAGGGCTGTGATCTCTCTCAGCAGTCAAACCATCCTACAGTAGACTACAGGGCTGTTATCTCAACTGTCAAACCATCCTACAGTAGACTACAGGGCTGTGATCTCTCTCAGCAGACAAACCATCCTACAGTAGACTACAGGGCTGTGATCTCAACAGTCAAACCATCCTACAGTAGACTACAGGGCTGTGATCTCAACAGTCAAACCCATCCTACAGTAGACTACAGGGCTGTGATCTCAACAGTCAAACCATCCTACAGTCGACTACAGGGCTGTGATCTCAGTAGTCAAACCATCCTACAGTGGTCATCCTGTCTGGGTTGGCGCCCCCCCTTGGGTTGTGCCATGGCGGAGATCTTTGTGGGCTATACTCAGCCTTGTCTCAGGATGGTAAGTTGGTGGTTGAAGATATCCCTCTAGTGGTGTGGGGGCTGTGCTTTGGCAAAGTGGGTGGGGTTATATCCTTCCTGTTTGGCCCTGTCTGGGGGTGTCCTCGGATGGGGCCACAGTGTCTCCTGACCCCTCCTGTCTCAGCCTCCAGTATTTATGCTGCAGTGGTTAATGTGTCGGGGGGCTAGAGTCAGTTTGTTATATCTGGAGTACCTCTCCTGTCCTATTCGGTGTCCTGTGTGAATCTAAGTGTGCGTTCTCTAATTCTCTCTTTCTCTCTCTCTCTCTCGGAGGACCTGAGCCCTAGGACCATGACCCAGGACTACCTGACATGATGACTCCTTGCTGTCCCCAGTCCAACTGACCGTGCTGCTGCTTCAGTTTCAACTGTTCTGCCTTATTATTATACAACCATGCTGGTCATTTATGAACATTTGAACATCTTGGCCGTGTTCTGTTATAATCTCCACCCGGCACAGCCAGAAGAGGACTGGCCACCCCACATAGCCTGGTTCCTCTCTAGGTTTCTTCCTAGGTTTTGGCCTTTCTAGGGAGTTTTTCCTAGCCACCGTGCTTCTACACCTGCATTGCTTGCTGTTTGGGGTTTTAGGCTGGGTTTCTGTACAGCACTTTGAGATATCAGCTGATGTATGATGGGCTATATAAATAAATTTGATTTGATTTGATTTTGATTTAGACTACAGGGCTGTGATCTCAGCAGTCAAACCATCCTACAGTAGACTACAGGGCTGTGATCTGAAGGTCAGGGGTTCTATGGGTTAAAACCACATGTGGTTATTCTGTAGATTTAAACTACATGTGGTTATTTTTTTATTGTATCCTTTATTTAACTAGACAAGTCAGATAAGAACAAATTCTTATTTACAATGACGTTCTAGGAACAGTGGGTTAACTGCCTTGTTCAGGTGAACAGTGGGTTAACTGCCTCGTTCAGGGGAACAGTGGGTTAACTGCCTTGATCAGGGGAACAGTGGGTTAACTGCCTCGTTCAGGGGAACAGTGGGTTAACTGCCTTGTTCAGGGGAACAGTGGGTTAACTGCCTTGTTCAGGGGAACAGTGGGTTAACTGCCTTGTTCAGGGGAACAGTGGGTTAAACTGCCTTGTTCAGGGGAACAGTGGGTTAACTGCCTTGTTCAGGGGAACAGTGGGTTAACTGCCTTGTTCAGGGGAACAGTGGGTTAACTGCCTTGTTCAGGGGAACAGTGGGTTAACTGCCTTGTTCAGGTGGCAGAACAACATATTTTTTGTCAGGTCTGGGATTCAATCCAGCAACCTTTCTGTTAATGGCCCAACGCTCTAACCAGTAGGCTACCTGCCTCCCATCTAACCACTAGGCTACCTGCCTCCCCTCTAACCACTAAGCTACCTGCCTCCCCCTCTAACCACCAGGCTACCTGCCTCCCCCTCTAACCACTAGGCTACCTGCCCCCCTCTAACCACTAGAATACCTGCCTCCCCCTCTAACCACTAGGCTACCTGCCTCCCCCTCTAACCACTAAGCTACCTGCCCCCCCTCTAACCACTAAGCTACCTGCCTCCCCCTCTAGCCACTAAGCTACCTGCCTCCCCCTCTAACCACTAAGCTACCTGCCCCCCTCTAACCACTAAGCTACCTGCCTCCCCCTCTAGCCACTAAGCTACCTGCCTCCCCCCCTCTAACCACTAAGCTACCTGCCTCCCCCTCTAGCCACTAGGCTACCTGCCCCCCCCTCTAGCCACTAAGCTACCTGCCTCCCCCTCTAGCCACTAAGCTACCTGCCTCCCCCTCTAACCACTAGGCTACCTGCCTCCCCCTCTAGCTACTAAGCTACCTGCCTCCCCCTCTAGCCACTAAGCTACCTGCCTCCCCCTCTAACCACAGGCTACCTGCCTCCCCCTCTAACCACTAGGCTACCTGCCTCCCCCTCTAACCACTAGGCTACCTGCCTCCCCCTCTAACCACTAGGCTACCTGCCTCCTCCCTCTAACCACTAGGCTACCTGCCTCCCCCTCTAACCACTAGGCTACCTGCCTCCCCCTCTAGCCACTAAGCTACCTGCCCCCCTCTAGCCACTAAGCTACCTTCCCCCCCTCTAGTCACTAAGCTACCTGCCCCCCATCTAGTCATTAAGCTACCTGCCCCCCTCTTGCCACTAAGCTACCTGCCCCCCTCTAGCCACTAAGCTACCTTCCCCCCTCTAACCACTAAGCTACTTGCCTCCCCCTCTAACCACTAAGCTACCTGCCTCCCCCTCTAGCCACTAAGCTACCTGCCTCCCCCTCTAGCCACTAAGCTACCTGCCCCCCCTCTAGCCACTAAGCTACCTGCCTCCCCCTCTAACCACTAAGCTACTTGCCTCCCCCTCTAACCACTAAGCTACCTGCCCCCCCCTCTAGCCACTAAGCTACCTGCCTCCCCCTCTAGCCACTAAGCTACCTGCCCCTCCCCCTCTCTAACCACTAAGCTACCTGCCTCCCCCTCTAGCCACTAAGCTACCTGCCCCCCCTCTAACCACTAGGCTACCTGCCCCCCCCTCTAACCACCAGGCTACCTGCCTCCCCTCTAACCACTAGGCTACCTGCCTCCCCCTCTAACCACTAGGCTACCTGCCTCCCCCTCTAACCACTAGGCTACCTGCCTCCCCCTCTAACCACTAGGCTACCTGCCCCCCCTCTAACCACTAGGCTACCTGCCCCCCCTCTAACCACTAGGCTACCTGCCTCCCCCCTCTAGCCACTAAGCTACCTGCCCCCCCCTCTAGCCACTAAGCTACCTGCCCCCCCCAGTAGCCACTAAGCTACCTGCCCCCATCTAGCCATTAAGCTACCTGCCCCCCCTCTTGCCACTAAGCTACCTGCCCCCCTCTAGCCACTAAGCTACCTGCCCACCCTCTAACCACTAAGCTATTTGCCTCCCCCTCTAACCACTAAGCTACCTGCCTCCCCCTCTAGCCACTAAGCTACCTGCCTCCCCCCTCTAGCCACTAAGCTACCTGCCCCCCCCTCTAGCCACTAAGCTACCTGCCTCCCCCTCTAACCACTAAGCTACTTGCCTCCCCCTCTAACCACTAAGCGACCTTCCTCCCCCTCTAGCCACTAAGCTACCTGCCTCTCCCCTCTAGCCACTAAGCTACCTGCCCCTCCCACCTCTAACCACTAAGCTACCTGCCTCCCCCTCTAGCCACTAAGCTACCTGCCCCCCCTCTAACCACTAGGGCTACCTGCCCCCCTCTAACCACCAGGCTACCTGCCTCCCCCTCTAGCCACTAAGCTACCTGCCCCCCCCTCTAACCACTAGGCTACCTGCCCCCCCCTCTAACCACCAGGCTACCTGCCTCCCCCTCTAGCCACTAAGCTACCTGCCCCCCCCTCTAACCACTAGACTACCTGCCCCCCCCTCTAACCACTAGGCTACCTGCCTCCCCCTCTAGCCACTAAGCTCCCTGCCTCCCCCTCTAGCCACTAAGCTACCTGCCCCCCCTCTAACCACTAGGCTACCTGCCCCCCTCTAACCACCAGGCTACCTGCCTCCCCCTCTAACCAATTGGCTACCTGCCTCCCCCTCTAACCACTAGGCTACCTGCCTCCCCCTCTAACCACTATGCTACCTGCCTTCCCCCTCTAACCACTAGGCTTCCTGCCTCCCCCTCTAACCACTAGGCCTGCCTCCCCCTCTAACCACTAGGCTACCTGCCTCCCCCTCTAACCACTAGGCTACCTGCCTCCCCCTCTAGCCACTAAGCTACCTGCCCCCCCATCTAGCCATTAAGCTACCTGCCCCCCTCTTGCCACTAAGCTACCTGCCCCCCCCCTCTAGCCACTAAGCTACCTGCCCCCTCTAACCACTAAGCTACTTGCCTCCCCCTCTAACCACTAAGCTACTTGCCTCCCCCCTCTAACCACTAAGCTACCTGCCTCCCCCTCTAGCCACTAAGCTACTTGCCTTCCCCCCTCTAGTCACTAAGCTACCTGCCCCCCTCTAGCCTCTAAGCTACCTGCCCCCCTCCTAGACACTAAGCTACCTGCCCCCCTTCTAGCCACTAAGCTACCTGCCCCCCTCTAACCACTAAGCTACCTGCCTCCCCCTCTAACCACTAAGCTACTTGCCTCCCCCTCTAACCACTAAGCTACCTGCCTCCCCGCTAGCCACTAAGCTACTTGCCCCCCCCTCTAGTCACTAAGCTACCTGCCCCCCTCTAGCCACTAAGCTACCTGCCTCCCCCTCTAACAACTAAGCTACTTACCTCCCCCTCTAACCACTAAGCTACCTTCCTCCCCCTCTAACCACTAAGCTACCTGCCTCCCCCCTCTAGCCACTAAGCTACCTGCCTCCCCCTCTAGCCACTAAGCTACCTTCCTCCCCCTCTAACCACTAAGCTACCTGCCTCCCCCTCTAGCCACTAAGCTACCTGCCTCCCCCTCTAGCCACTAAGCTACCTGCCCCCCCTCTAGCCTCTAAGCTACCTGCCCCCCTCTAGACACTAAGCTACCTGCCCCCCCTAACCACTAAGCTACCTGCCTCCCCCTCTAACCACAAAGCTACTTGCCTCCCCCTCTAACCACTAAGCTACCTGCCCCCTCTAGACACTAAGCTACCTGCCCCCCCCCTCTAACCACTAAGCTACCTGCCCCCCCTCTATCCACTAAGCTACTTGCCTCCCCCCTCTAGTCACTAAGCTACCTGCCCCCCTCTAGCCACTAAGCCACCTGCCTCCCCCTCTAACAGCTAAGCTACTTGCCTCCCCCTCTAACCACTAAGCTACCTTCCTCCCCCTCTAGCCACTAAGCTACCTGTCCCCCCTCTAGCCACTAAGCTACCTGCCTCCCCCTCTAGCCACTAAGCTACCTTCCTCCAGAGACAGAGAGAGAGACAGAGAGAGAGACAGAGAGAGAGAGAGACAGAGAGAGAGACAGAGACAGAGACAGAGACAGAGAGAGAGAGAGAGAGCATTGAATCAATCCTGTCCTGTCCTCTTCCATCGGTCTACTCATCTCAGTCAGAGTAGGAGACAGAGAGAGAGACAGAGACAGAGACAGAGAGAGAGAGAGAGAGAGAGAGACAGAGAGAGAGACAGAGACAGAGACAGCGACAGAGAGAGAGACAGAGAGAGAGACAGAGAGAGAGACAGCGAGAGAGACAGAGACAGAGACAGAGACAGAGAGAGAGACCTGACCACTGTGACCTGACCAATACCTGACCACTGTAACTGACCCAAAATTAAGGAAAGCTTTGACT
>NW_024608631.1:47500-50000 GCF_018296145.1 Oncorhynchus tshawytscha | reverse complement strand
ACACTCCTTAGACAGGCAGCCCTGAACACAGAGACTCACCACTGAGTTACACTCCTTAGACAGGCAGCCCTGAACACAGAGAATCACCACTGAGTTACACTCCTTAGACAGGCAGCCCTGAACACAGATACTCACCACTGAGTTACACTCCTTAGACAGGCAGCCCTGAACACAGATACTCACCACTGAGTTACACTCCTTAGACAGGCAGCCCTGAACACACAGAATCACCACTGAGTTACACTCCTTAGACAGGCAGCCCTGAACACAGAGATTCACCACTGAGTTACACTCCTTAGACTGGCAGCCCTGAACACAGAGATTCACCACTGAGTTACACTCCTTAGACAGGCAGCCCTAAACACAGAGACTCACCACTGAGTTACACTCCTTAGACAGGCAGCCCTAAACACAGATACTCACCACTGAGTTACACTCCTTAGACAGGCAGCCCTGAACACAGATACTCACCACTGAGTTACACTCCTTAGACAGGCAGCCCTAAACACAGAGACTCACCACTGAGTTACACTCCTTAGACAGGCAGCCCTGAACACAGATACTCACCACTGAGTTACACTCCTTAGACAGGCAGCCCTGAACACAGAGACTCACCACTGAGTTACACTCCTTAGACAGGCAGCCCTGAACACAGAGACTCACCACTGAGTTACACTCCTTAGACAGGCAGCCCTGAACACAGAGACTCACCACTGAGTTACACTCCTTAGACAGGCAGCCCTGAACACAGAGACTCACCACTGAGTTACACTCCTTAGACAGGCAGCCCTAAACACAGATACTCACCACTGAGTTACACTCCTTAGACAGGCAGCCCTAAACACAGAGACTCACCACTGAGTTACACTCCTTAGACGGGCAGCCCTAAACACAGAGACTCACCACTGAGTTACACTCCTTAGACAGGCAGCCCTAAACACAGAGACTCACCACTGAGTTACACTCCTTAGACAGGCAGCCCTAAACACAGAGACTCACCACTGAGTTACACTCCTTAGACAGGCAGCCCTAAACACAGAGACTCACCACTGAGTTACACTCCTTAGACAGGCAGCCCTAAACACAGAGACTCACCACTGAGTTACACTCCTTAGACAGGCAGCCCTAAACACAGAGACTCACCACTGAGTTACACTCCTTAGACAGGCAGCCCTAAACACAGAGACTCACCACTGAGTTACACTCCTTAGACAGGCAGCCCTAAACACAGAGACTCACCACTGAGTTACACTCCTTAGACAGGCAGCCCTGAACACAGAGACTCACCACTGAGTTACACTCCTTAGACAGGCAGCCCTAAACACAGAGACTCACCACTGAGTTACACTCCTTAGACAGGCAGCCCTGAACACAGAGACTCACCACTGAGTTACACTCCTTAGACAGGCAGCCCTAAACACAGAGACTCACCACTGAGTTACACTCCTTAGACAGGCAGCCCTAAACACAGATACTCACCACTGAGTTACACTCCTTAGACAGGCAGCCCTGAACACAGATACTCACCACTGAGTTACACTCCTTAGACAGGCAGCCCTGAACACAGAGACTCACCACTGAGTTACACTCCTTAGACAGGCAGCCCTGAACACAGAGACTCACCACTGAGTTACACTCCTTAGACAGGCAGCCCTAAACACAGAGACTCACCACTGAGTTACACTCCTTAGACAGGCAGCCCTAAACACAGAGACTCACCACTGAGTTACACTCCTTAGACAGGCAGCCCTAAACACAGAGACTCACCACTGAGTTACACTCCTTAGACAGGCAGCCCTAAACACAGATACTCACCACTGAGTTACACTCCTTAGACAGGCAGCCCTGAACACAGATACTCACCACTGAGTTACACTCCTTAGACAGGCAGCCCTAAACACAGAGACTCACCACTGAGTTACACTCCTTAGACAGGCAGCCCTAAACACAGAGACTCACCACTGAGTTACACTCCTTAGACAGGCAGCCCTGAACACAGAGACTCACCACTGAGTTACACTCCTTAGACAGGCAGCCCTAAACACAGAGACTCACCACTGAGTTACACTCCTTAGACAGGCAGCCCTGAACACAGAGACTCACCACTGAGTTACACTCCTTAGACAGGCAGCCCTGAACACAGAGACTCACCACTGAGTTACACTCCTTAGACAGGCAGCCCTGAAACACAGAGACTCACCACTGAGTTACACTCCTTAGACAGGCAGCCCTGAACACAGAGACTCACCACTGAGTTACACTCCTTAGACAGGCAGCCCTAAACACAGAGACTCACCACTGAGTTACACTCCTTAGACAGGCAGCCCTAAACACAGAGACTCACCACTGAGTTACACTCCTTAGACAGGCAGCCCTGAACACAGAGAATCACCACTGAGTTACACTCCTTAGACAGGCAGCCCTAAACACAGAGACTCACCACTGAGTTACACTCCTTAGACAGGCAGCCCTGAACACAGAGACTCACCACTGAGTTACA
>NW_024608631.1:40000-42500 GCF_018296145.1 Oncorhynchus tshawytscha | reverse complement strand
CTCTCCTCTCCTCTCTCTCTCCCCTCTCTCCTCTCCTCTCCTCTCTCCTCTCTCCTCTCCTCTCCTCTCTCCTCTCTCCTCTCCCTTCTCCTCTCCTCTCTCTCACTCTCCTCTCCTCTCCTCCTCTCCTCTCCTCTCTCTCTCCTCTCTCCTCTCCTCTCCTCTCCTCTCACCTCCCTCTCCTCTCCTCTCTCCTCTCCCCTCTCTCCTCTCCTCTCACCTTCTCTCTCTCTCCTCTCCTCTCCTCTCTCTCTCTCCTCCTCTCCTCTCCTCTCTCCCTTCTCTCTCTCCTCTCCCTCTCCTCTCTCTCCTCTCTCCTCTCCCTCCTCTCTCCTCTCACCTTCTCTCCTCTCCACAACTCTCCTCTCCTCTCTCTCTCCCTTCTCTCCTCTCTCCTCTCCCTTCTCTCCTCTCCTCTCCTCTCCTCTCTCTCCTCTCCCTCCTCTCCTCTCCTCTCCTCTCCTCTCCTCTCTCTCCTCTCTCCTCTCCTCTCCCTCTCCTCCTCTCCTCTCCTCTCCTCTCCTCTCCTCTCCTCCTCTCCTCTCCTCTCCTCTCCTCTCCTCTCTCCTCTCCTCTCCTCTCCTCTCTCTCCTCTCCTCTCACCTTCTCCCTCTCCACAACTCTCCTCTCCTCTCACCTTCTCCCCTCTCCACAACTCTCCTCCTCTCCTCTCCTTCCTCTCCTCTCTCCTTCTCCCCTCTCTCCTCTCCTCTCCTCTCCTCTCCTCTCCTCTCCTCTCCTCTCCTCCTCTCCTCTCCTCTCCTCTCCTCTCCCTCTCTCCTCTCCTCTCTCTCCTCTCTCTCCTCTCCTCTCCTCTCCTCTCTCCTTCTCCCCTCTCTCCTCTCCTCTCACCTTTTCCTCTCTCTCTCCTCTCCTCTCTTCTCCTCTCCTCTCCTCTCCTCTCCTCTCCTCTCCTCTCCTCCCTCTCCTCTCCTCTCCTCTCCTCTCCTCTCCTCTCCTCCTCCCTCTCCTCTCCTCTCTCCTTCTCCCCTCTCTCCTCTCCTCTCACCTTCTCTCCTCTCCACAACTCTCCTCTCCTCTCTCCTTCTCCCTTCTCTCCTCTCCTCTCACCTTTTCTCCTCTCCACAACTCTCCTCTCCTCTATCTCCCCCTCTCCTCTCTATTGAAGGTTGTTCAGTCACTTAGAGAAGTTTAGAGGTGACCGCAGGTGATTCAGCACTTTGCCACTCTCTTCCAGCCCAGACACACAAAACAGAATATCTACAGGGCTTTATAATACTGTCCATCTCCTCTACTCCCTAAAGAGGTATTCTCAGCGTGAAGGTTGCAGGAGCTGGGAGAGCACAACGCTTCCCAATGATTCAAGAGAATACCTCTCGGGAACATCACATCCTTTGGAAGATCCTGCACTAGAGTTTATATAGGGCTAGTTACAGACATGAGTACAGGCCAGAGGAAGAGACCCTGCATGACCACTGTGTTGTAGCTAGTTACAGACGTGGGTACAGGCCAGAGGAAGAGACCCTGCATGACCACTGTGTTGTAGCTAGTTACAGACGTGGGTACAGGCCAGAGGAAGAGACCCTGCATGACCACTGTGTTGTAGCTAGTTACAGACGTGGGTACAGGCCAGAGGAAGAGACCCTGCATGACCACTGTGTTGTAGCTAGTTACAGACGTGGGTACAGGCCAGAGGAAAGAGACCCTGCATGACCACTGTGTTGTAGCTAGTTACAGACGTGGGTACAGGCCAGGGAAAGGAGACCCTGCATGACCACTGTGTTGTAGCTAGTTACAGACGTGGGTACAGGCCAGGGGAAAGGAGACCCTGCATGACCACTGTGTTGTAGCTAGTTACAGACGTGGGTACAGGCCAGGGGAAAGAGACCCTGCATGACCACTGTGTTGTAGCTAGTTACAGACGTGGGTACAGGCCAGGGAAAGAGACCCTGCATGACCACTGTGTTGTAGCTAGTTACAGACGTGGATACAGGCCAGGGAAAGGAGGCCCTGCATGACCACTGTGTTACAGCTAGTTACAGACGTGGGTACAGGCCAGGGAAAGAGACCCTGCATGACCACTGTGTTGTAGCTAGTTACAGACGTGGGTACAGGCCAGGGGAAAGAGACCCTGCATGACCACTGTGTTGTAGCTAGTTACAGACGTGGGTACAGGCCAGGGGAAAGAGACCCTGCATGACCACTGTGTTGTAGCTAGTTACAGACGTGGGTACAGGCCAGGGAAAGGAGACCCTGCATAACCACTGTGTTGTAGCTAGTTACAGACGTGGGTACAGGCCAGGGGAAAGGAGGCCCTGTATGACCACTGTGTTGTAGCTAGTTACAGACGTGGGTACAGGCCAGGGAAAGGAGACCCTGCATGACCACTGTGTTGTAGCTAGTTACAGACGTGGGTACAGGCCAGGGAAAAGAGGCCCTGCATGACCACTGTGTTGTAGCTAGTTACAGACGTGGGTACAGGCCAGGGAAAAGAGGCCCTGTATGACCACGGTGTTATAGCTAGTTACAGACGTGGAAG
>NW_024608631.1:0-35000 GCF_018296145.1 Oncorhynchus tshawytscha | reverse complement strand
GGGATAGACTAGCTAGTAGGGATAGAGAGATAGACTAGCTAGAAGGGATAGAGGGATAGACTAGCTAGAAGGGATAGAGGGATAGACTAGCTAGAACGAGCAAGCTACGGTCAAGCGGGATATCTCGTTGAACTCGGCACGGCCTAGAGATTATGGTAATGCCATTGCCTGCTCTCTGTGTCTTTAAGCACTGCACTTTTTCACTCCATCCCTGCTGTGTGTGTGTGAGAGAGCTTTTCTTTGACATCTGTTGGGAGAAATTACTGATTTACAGTTCAGGAGGGTTACCTAGTCACACATATGAAATTTTGGAGAGATCAGACTTTTTAACCCCTCGAAACAGTCCCTGAGACACCAATTATGGCACTTCCGGTTGGCACAGGAAGCCATAAGTAAACACATGTCTTGATTGACATAGCCACTTACAGAATCCTGAGTTTTAAGTATTTAAGTTAAGAATTGACTGATCTACACAGGTTTGAATACAGTGATTTTCATAATGACAGGTTATGTGTTTCAAAACACTTATAGGGTGATTTTAACCACTTCCGGTTGCTTCAGGAAGCTTAGAATTGACACAGGTAGACCTCATAGTGGTCTGATGTACTGTCATAGAAGACAGGTTCATAAGGCATTCATAACCCACATAGGCTTCAGGTTGAATTTACAGGTGCAGGCAATGTATTCCTATGGGGAGAGAATTCAATGCAAGCTGTTTGAAGTAAACACCTTCTTTTAACTGTTAAGGGTTAATGCCACAGGGTCAAGGTTAGGCTTGCACGGATCGGGAGGACCTCAGGAACGTACCTGAGGTCAAATTGTGCTTCTCACCCTAACGGTTCTCTCACTGTCACCCAAAAGCAAATGACATTGAGGGCCAGGCTTCATTTTGGGCCTTCTTTTTTTCAAGGTCGCTGCACTCAGAGCGAGCTACGGTCAAGCGGGGCGTCTCGTTGAACTCGGCACAGTCTGGAGACTATGGTGATGCCATTTTTTGTGTTGATTTCAGAATGCCATTTTGGTGATGGTCCCTCTCCGTTTAAACATATTGCAAATGTACAAAAGTCAACTAGCAAGTCAGTGTCCATCAGTCAATTAGATGTCATTCTGACACCAAACTGATACCAATTGACACCAAACCCACTTTTTCCAACTCATTTAGAAGCCAACTATCACATATGTCAGAGCAGGCCCATAATTCACAGCGCCTTCGGTTTAAAACATAATAAAAACGTAAAACACATAGTTACGTTCTAGCTGCGGGTCCAGGTCGGACATTATGTGTAGGCCTATGTGAGGCGACCCCGAATCCCGAGTTTCGGCTCGATAGGTCCTTCGGTGCCCGAGTAAAACCCTAATTGGTGCTGAAAATCCACTTTTTTCCATGCCTTGCTACGGGGTCCTTGAATGAGCTATCGGACAGAAACGTTGGGGTCTGTCTCTATGGGCCGAGCCGGTTTCAATGCACCTAGCCTTGCGTCTCTGAGACTTTTCTAAATGTCGTCATTTTCGTAATGGTCAAAATGAATTGAAATCATTGCAAATGTACGAGGCTGTTTCTCGGTCCGAGAACCTTCTAGAGCCACCTAACTCACCACGCACTATCGACCTGAGGTCTAGAACAGGTTTCTAAAGTTTCGGAACTCTAGGTCTGACGGTTCTTTTTTAGCTCGAACAAAGCTAACTATTGCAGGCACTGTCTGTCTCTACGCACCCCAATACGTCCCTCCTTCCAAGTTGTGTGTCTGTGTGATTTAGTTTTCCTTTGAAATTTTATGGGAAAAATGACTGATTTACAGTTCATGGGGGTTGCCTAATCACACATATGAGGTTTTGGAAAGATCAGACTTTTTTAACCCCTCGAAACAGCCCCTGAGACACCAATTATGGCACTTCCGGTTGGCACAGGAAGCTATAAATCAACACATATCCTCATTGGGGTATGCTTTTACAGAATCCTGAGTTTTAAGTCTTTACGTTGAGAACTGAGTTATTTACGGAGGGTTTAGTGAGTGTGTGTTATTTCAGAAAATCATAGAAAATCACAGAAATCTCGCAGAGCTCCGCAGCACACTTCAAAAAGATTCGTAAGAACACCCTGCAACTGGATCTGTAACTGTTGAAAAAAAACACCTATCTTTGAACATCACCAATCTGTCATTGTACGATTTCTCTTAAATGACGATAGATAAATGGCTGGTTCTTTTTTTATTGACACCGGAGGCTCCTTGACTTTGACGTGAAGTGGAAAAATAATTTCTCTATTTTCATTTTGGACCTTTAATCCCAGAATAATGGCCATAACTCAAAAAACTTTGAGGACTAGACGCCATCTTGTTTGGGGCCAACTGCCCATTATGCCAAACCTACGCTCACCGAGTTTCGGCTTCGAAATATTTTCAGTTTTCGAGATAAGGCCCCGTCGTGATTTGTGATGTTTTGTCCAATTGCCATATGATTCCTTATGCCCTCTTGTGGGAATTTCCGGGATAGCGGAAAAATGGACCAAAATTTGATTATTTTATCAAACGGAAACCGAATGTCCGACAAAGTTCATTTGATGACTTCCGGTAGGTCAGGCCCTAGAACTAGAAATAGTTAGGTAGATTATTTTGTTAAATTAACCAGTAATCTAAGCTTGCTAGCTAGTTAGCTCCCATGCCAATTTCAAGTCGTTCTAACCTAACGACTGACTAACTAAGAAATATGAAGTTATTTCAGAATGAAAGTTACCTGGCTAGAACATGTTGCTCTGTGACATTATGTTAGCTAGCTATCCCCAGTTAGATCATGCTCTGTGACATTATGTTAGCTAGCTATTCCCAGTTAGATCATACTCTGTGACAGTATGTTAGCTAGCTATCCCCAGTTAGATCATGCTCTGTGACATTGTTAGCTAGCTATCCCCAGTTAGATCATCTGTGACATTATGTTAGCTAGCTATCCCCAGTTAGATCATGCTCTGTGACATTATGTTAGCTAGCTATCCCCAGTTAGATCATGCTCTGTGACATTATGTTAGCTAGCTATCCCCAGTTAGATCATGCTCTGTGACATTATGTTAGCTAGCTATCCCCAGTTAGATCATGCTCTGTGACATTATGTTAGCTAGCTATCCCCAGTTAGATCATGCTCTGTGACATTATGTTAGCTAGCTATCCCCAGTTAGATCATGCTCTGTGACAGTATGTTAGCTAGCTATCCCCAGTTAGATCATGCTCTGTGACACAAGGATTAAAAAGGATTTGCCAGTAAATTGTCGAATTTCTAGCTAAGATTGTGAAAGTATGATGTTGACGTGATCAGTCCAATCAAAGCTACAGTACATATAACGTGATTTGACGTCATTTTATCCGCGGCCAATGACCTTGAGCCTTCTTGGATGGGCACCTCTATGGCAGCAGCCGAAGGACTAGAATGTTCAATGTCTCCTCTTAACACTTGGCAGTGATGTAAAAATCTCCATGAGTGACAGAACACTGAGCCAATCACGGCGCAGCACTCCGTATTATCTGCTGGCTCGTCCCACCACCACAGAGAGCACTGAGCTAGGCTGAAACACCTGCCTTCTGGAACTGCTGTACTCAACAACAACAAAAGAAAGAGACCATGTTTGTGTGCGGCTTTATTAACTCAATGATGATATATATTTGTTTTTACATTGTTTGCAAACTGATATGTGACACGTATTAATGTCAAAATGACATGCAATGACAAACAATGTGGGGCTCAAACACCCGAATGACAGGTCCCCATTGATAATAAGTAAAAGTAGAAATAATTTCAAATTCTTTATATTAAGACAACCAGATGGTGCCATTTTCATGTTTTGTATTTTATTTACATAAAGCCAGGGACATATTGCATCACTCCATCTTTTACAAATGAAGCGTTTCTGTTTAGTGAGTCCTCCAGATCAGAGGCAGTAGGGATGACCAGGGATGTTCTCTGTTTAGTGAGTGTGCCAGATCAGAGACAGTAGGGATGACCAGGGATGTTCTCTGTTTAGTGAGTCCTCCAGATCAGAGGCAGTAGGGATGACCAGGGATGTTCTCTGTTTTGTGAGTCCTCCAGATCAGAGGCAGTAGGGATGATCCAGGGATGTTCTCTGTTTAGTGAGTCCTCCAGATCAGAGGCAGTAGGGATGGACCAGGGATGTTCTCTGTTTAGTGAGTCCTCCAGATCAGAGGCAGTAGGGATGGACCAGGGATGTTCTCTGTTTAGTGAGTCCTCCAGATCAGAGGCAGTAGGGATGACCAGGGATGTTCTCTGTTTAGTGAGTCCTCCAGATCAGAGACAGTAGGGATGACCAGGGATGTTCTCTGTTTAGTGAGTGTGCCAGATCAGAGACAGTAGGGATGACCAGGGATGTTCTCTGTTTAGTGAGTCCTCCAGATCAGAGGCAGTAGGGATGGACCAGGGATGTTCTCTGTTTACTGAGTCCTCCAGATCAGAGGCAGTAGGGATGACCAGGGATGTTCTCTGTTTAGTGAGTCCTCCAGATCAGAGACAGTAGGGATGACCAGGGATGTTCTCTGTTTAGTGAGTCCTCCAGATCAGAGGCAGTAGGGATGACCAGGGATGTTCTCTGTTTAGTGAGTCCTCCAGATCAGAGGCAGTAGGGATGACCAGGGATGTTGTCTGTTTAGTGAGTCCTCCAGATCAGAGGCAGTAGGGATGGACCAGGGATGTTCTCTGTTTAGTGAGTCCTCCAGATCAGAGGCAGTAGGGATGACCAGGGATGTTGTCTGTTTAGTGAGTCCTCCAGATCAGAGGCAGTAGGGATGGACCAGGGATGTTCTCTGTTTAGTGAGTCCTCCAGACCAGAGGCAGTAGGGATGGACCAGGGATGTTCTCTGTTTAGTGAGTCCTCCAGATCAGAGGCAGTAGGGATGGACCAGGGATGTTCTCTTGATAAGCGCGTCAATTGGACCATTTCCCTCGTATTGCGTCAGACAACAACATTGACGAATACGCTGATTCGGTGTGCGAGTTCATTAGAACGTGCGTTGAAGATGTCGTTCCCATAGCAACGATTAAAACATTCCCTAACCAGAAACCATGGATTGATGGCAGCATTCGTGTGAAACTGAAGGCACGAACCACTGCTTTTAATCAGGGCAAGGTGTCTGGTAACATGACTGAATACAAACAGTGCAGCTATTCCCTCCGCAAGGCTATCAAACAAGCTAAGCGCCAGTACAGAGACAAAGTAGAATCTCAATTCAACGGCTCAGACACAAGAGGTATGTGGCAGGGTCTACAGTCAATCACGGACTACAGGAAGAAACCCAGCCCAGTCACGGACCAGGATGTCTTGCTCCCAGGCAGACTAAATAACTTTTTTGCCCGCTTTGAGGACAATACAGTGCCACTGACACGGCCTGCAACGGAATCATGCGGTCTCTCCTTCACTGCAGCCGAAGTGAGTAAGACATTTAAACGTGTTAACCTCGCAAGGCTGCAGGCCCAGACGGCATCCCCAGCCGCGCCCTCAGAGCATGCGCAGACCAGCTGGCCGGTGTGTTTACGGACATATTCAACCAATCCCTATACCAGTCTGCTGTTCCCACATGCTTCAAGAGGGCCACCATTGTTCCTGTTCCCAAGAAAGCTAAGGTAACTGAGCTAAACGACTACCGCCCGTAGCACTCACATCCGTCATCATGAAGTGCTTTGAGAGACTAGTCAAGGACCATATCACCTCCACCCTACCTGACACCCTTGACCCACTCCAATTTGCTTACCGCCCAAATAGGTCCACAGACGATGCAATCTCAACCACACTGCACACTGCCCTAACCCATCTGGACAAGAGGAATACCTATGTGAGAATGCTGTTCATCGACTACAGCTCGGCATTCAACACCATAGTACCCTCCAAGCTCGTCATCAAGCTCGAGACCCTGGGTCTCGACCCCGCCCTGTGCAACTGGGTACTGGACTTCCTGACGGGCCGCCCCCAGGTGGTGAGGGTAGGCAACAACATCTCCTCCCCGCTGATCCTCAACACTGGGGCCCCACAAGGGTGCGTTCTGAGCCCCCTCCTGTACTCCCTGTTCACCCACGACTGCGTGGCCATGCACGCCTCCAACTCAATCATCAAGTTTGCGGACGACACAACAGTGGTAGGCTTGATCACCAACAACGACGAGACGGCCTACAGGGAGGAGGTGAGGGCCCTCGGAGTGTGGTGTCAGGAAAATAACCTCACACTCAACGTCAACAAAACTAAGGAGATGATTGTGGACTTCAGGAAACAGCAGAGGGAACACCCCCCATCCACATCGATGGAACAGTAGTGGAGAGGGTAGAAAGTTTTAAGTTCCTCGGCATACACATCACAGACAAACTGAATTGGTCCACTCACACAGACAGCATCGTGAGGAAGGCGCAGCAGCGCCTCTTCAACCTCAGGAGGCTGAAGAAATTCGGCTTGTCACCAAAAGCACTCACAAACTTCTACAGATGCACAATCGAGAGCATCCTGGCGGGCTGTATCACCGCCTGGTATGGCAACTGCACCGCCCTCAACCGTAAGGCTCTCCAGAGGGTAGTGAGGTCTGCACAACGCATCACCGGGGCAAACTACCTGCCCTCCAGGACACCTACACCACCCGATGCTACAGGAAGGCCATAAAGATCATCAAGGACATCAACCACCCGAGCCACTGCCTGTTCACCCCGCTGTCATCCAGAAGGCGAGGTCAGTACAGGTGCATCAAAGCTGGGACCGAGAGACTGAAAAACAGCTTCTATCTCAAGGCCATCAGACTGTTAAACAGCCACCACTAACATTGAGTGGCTACTGCCAACACACTGTCAATGACACTGACTCTACTCCAGCCACTTTAATCATGGGAATTGATGGGAAATTATGTAAATATATCACTAGCCACTTTAAACAATGCTACCTTATATAATGTTACTTACCCTACATTGTTCATCTCATATGCATACGTTGATACTGTACTCTATATCATCGACTGCATCCTTATGTAACACATGTATCACTAGCCACTTTAACTATGCCACTTGGTTTACATACTTATCTCATATGTATAACTGTACTCGATATCATCTACTGTATCTTGCCTATGCTGCTCTGTACCATCACTCATTCATACATCCTTATGTACATATTCTTTATCCCCTTACACTGTGTATAAGACAGTAGTTTTTTTTGGGAATTGTTAGTTAGATTACTTGCTCGTTATTACTGCATTGTCGGAACTAGAAGCACAAGCATTTCGCTACACTCGCATTAACATCTGCTAACCATGTGCATGTGACAAATAAAATTTGATTTGATTTTGATTTGATTCCCTTTCAAAATGTAACAAGTGATTTTGGATGTCAGAGAAAATGTATGGAGTCAAAATAACATTATTTTCTTTAGGACTGTAGTGAAGTAAAAGTAAAAGTAGTCAAAAAATAGAAATAGTAAAGTACAGATACCTCCCCCCCCCAAAAAAACGACTTAATTAAGTAGTACTTTAAAGTATTTTTACTTAAGTACCTTACACCACTGAGTGTAAGACCACCACAGGCACCTACTTCAGAGACAAGTCTTGAGCAGTAGAAAACTAATTCACTTTAAAAATAAACATCCACGCATCTTCAACGAGATGTGGATGAATCAACTTCAGGACAAGAAACTGCCACCATTTATCATAAATCAGAAAAACAAATCAGATTGTCGTTTGGCACAGGTATATGATATAGAAAAACACAATGGGATGCTTTACAATACAAAGCAACGTTCAGCAGGGTTGGAGTCAATTCCACCTCAATTCAGTTTAGTGTAGATGTACCTAGGTTAAGGTGGTATAGTGTAGATGTACCTAGGTTAAGGTAGTATGGTGTAGATGTACCTAGGTTAAGGTAGTATGGTGTAGATGTACCTAGGTTAAGGTGGTATAGTATGGTGTAGATGTACCTAGGTTAAGGTGGTATGGTGTAGATGTACCTAGGTTAAGGTGGTATAGTATGGTGTAGATGTACCTAGGTTAAGGTGGTATAGTGTAGATCTACCTAGGTTAAGGTGGTATACTATAGTGTAGATGTACCTAGGTTAAGGTTGTATAGTGTAGATGTACCTAGGTTAAGGTGGTATGGTGTAGATGTACCTAGGTTAAGGTGGTATAGTGTAGATGTACCTAGGTTAAGGTGGTATAGTGTAGATGTACCTAGGTTAAGGTGGTATAGTGTAGATGTACCTAGGTTAAGGTGGTATAGTGTAGATGTACCTAGGTTAAGGTGGTATAGTGTAGATCTACCTAGGTTAAGGTGGTATAGTGTAGATCTACCTAGGTTAAGGTGGTATGGTGTAGATGTACCTAGGTTAAGGTGGTATGGTGTAGTGTAGATGTACCTAGGTTAAGGTAGTATAGTGTAGATGTACCTAGGTTAAGGTGGTATAGTATAGTGTAGATGTACCTAGGTTAAGGTGGTATGGTGTAGATGTACCTAGGTTAAGGTGGTATGGTGTAGTGTAGATGTACCTAGGTTAAGGTGTATAGTGTAGATGTACCTAGGTTAAGGTGGTATAGTGTAGATGTACCTAGGTTAAGGTGGTATAGTGTAGATGTACCTAGGTTAAGGTGGTATAGTGTAGATGTACCTAGGTTAAGGTGGTATAGTGTAGATCTACCTAGGTTAAGGTGGTATGGTGTAGATGTACCTAGGTTAAGGTGGTATAGTGTAGATCTACCTAGGTTAAGGTGATATGGTGTAGTGTAGATCTACCTAGGTTAAGGTGATATG
This sequence comes from Oncorhynchus tshawytscha, assembly GCF_018296145.1. NCBI lineage: Eukaryota > Metazoa > Chordata > Actinopteri > Salmoniformes > Salmonidae > Oncorhynchus > Oncorhynchus tshawytscha. The sequence goes on along the minus strand of NW_024608631.1, from coordinate 26,234 downwards.
GTATAGTATAGATGTACCTAGGTTAAGGTGGTATAGTGTAGATGTACCTAGGTTAAGGTGGTATAGTGTAGATGTACCTAGGTTAAGGTGGTATGGTGTAGATGTACCTAGGTTAAGGTGGTATAGTGTAGATCTACCTAGGTTAAGGTGGTATGGTGTAGATGTACCTAGGTTAAGGTGGTATAGTGTAGATCTACCTAGGTTAAGGTGATATGGTGTAGTGTAGATGTACCTAGGTTAAGGTAGTATACTATAGTGTAGATGTACCTAGGTTAAGGTAGTATAGTGTAGATCTACCTAGGTTAAGGTGATATGGTGTAGTGTAGATGTACCTAGGTTAAGGTGGTATAGTGTAGAACTACCTAGGTTAAGGTGATATGGTATAGTGTAGATGTACCTAGGTTAAGGTGGTATAGTGTAGATGTACCTAGGTTAAGGTGGTATAGTATAGTGTAGATGTACCTAGGTTAAGGTGGTATGGTGTAGATGTACCTAGGTTAAGGTGGTATAGTGTAGATGTACCTAGGTTAAGGTGGTATAGTATGGTGTAGATGTACCTAGGTTAAGGTGGTATAGTATAGTGTAGATGTACCTAGGTTAAGGTGGTATAGTGTAGATGTACCTAGGTTAAGGTGGTATAGTATAGTGTAGATGTACCTAGGTTAAGGTGGTATGGTGTAGATGTACCTAGGTTAAGGTAGTATAGTGTAGATGTACCTAGGTTAAGGTGGTATAGTATGGTGTAGATGTACCTAGGTTAAGGTGGTATAGTATAGTGTAGATGTACCTAGGTTAAGGTGGTATGGTGTAGATGTACCTAGGTTAAGGTAGTATGGTGTAGATGTACCTAGGTTAAGGTGGTATGGTGTAGATGTACCTAGGTTAAGGTAGTATAGTGTAGATGTACCTAGGTTAAGGTGGTATAGTATGGTGTAGATGTACCTAGGTTAAGGTGGTATGGTATAGTGTAGATGTACCTAGGTTAAGGTGGTATGGTATAGTGTAGATGTACCTAGGTTAAGGTGGTATAGTGTAGATGTACCTAGGTTAAGGTGGTATAGTGTAGATGTACCTAGGTTAAGGTGGTATGGTGTAGATGTACCTAGGTTAAGGTGGTATGGTATAGTGTAGATGTACCTAGGTTAAGGTGGTATAGTGTAGATGTACCTAGGTTAAGGTGGTATAGTGTAGATGTACCTAGGTTAAGGTGGTATGGTGTAGATGTACCTAGGTTAAGGTGGTATAGTATGGTGTAGATGTACCTAGGTTAAGGTGGTATGGTGTAGATGTACCTAGGTTAAGGTGGTATAGTGTAGATGTACCTAGGTTAAGGTGGTATAGTATAGTGTAGATGTACCTAGGTTAAGGTTGTATAGTGTAGATGTACCTAGGTTAAGGTGGTATGGTGTAGATGTACCTAGGTTAAGGTGGTATAGTGTAGATGTACCTAGGTTAAGGTGGTATAGTGTAGATCTACCTAGGTTAAGGTGGTATGGTGTAGATGTACCTAGGTTAAGGTGGTATGGTGTAGATGTACCTAGGTTAAGGTGGTATAGTGTAGATGTACCTAGGTTAAGGTGGTATAGTGTAGATGTACCTAGGTTAAGGTGGTATAGTGTAGATGTACCTAGGTTAAGGTAGTATGGTGTAGATGAACCTAGGTTAAGGTGGTATGGTGTAGATGTACCTAGGTTAAGGTGGTATAGTGTAGATGTACCTAGGTTAAGGTGGTATAGTGTAGATGTACCTAGGTTAAGGTGGTATAGTGTAGATGTACCTAGGTTAAGGTGGTATACTATAGTGTAGATGTACCTAGGTTAAGGTGGTATAGTGTAGATGTACCTAGGTTAAGGTAGTATGGTGTAGATGAACCTAGGTTAAGGTGGTATGGTGTAGATGTACCTAGGTTAAGGTGGTATAGTGTAGATGTACCTAGGTTAAGGTGGTATAGTGTAGATGTACCTAGGTTAAGGTGGTATGGTGTAGATGAACCTAGGTTAAGGTGGTATGGTGTAGATGTACCTAGGTTAAGGTGGTATAGTATAGTGTAGATGTACCTAGGTTAAGGTGGTATGGTGTAGATGTACCTAGGTTAAGGTGATATGGTGTAGTGTAGATGTACCTAGGTTAAGGTGGTATGGTGTAGATGTACCTAGGTTAAGGTGGTATGGTGTAGATGTACCTAGGTTAAGGTGGTATAGTGTAGATGTACCTAGGTTAAGGTGGTATGGTGTAGATGTACCTAGGTTAAGGTGGTATGGTGTAGATCTACCTAGGTTAAGGTGGTATAGTATAGTGTAGATGTACCTAGGTTAAGGTGGTATAGTGTAGATGTACCTAGGTTAAGGTGGTATAGTATAGTGTAGATGTACCTAGGTTAAGGTGGTCTTGTGTAGATGTACCTAGGTTAAGGTGGTATGGTGTAGATGTACCTAGGTTAAAGGTGGTATAGTGTAGATGTACCTAGGTTAAGGTGGTATACTATAGTGTAGATGTACCTAGGTTAAGGTTGTATAGTGTAGATGTACCTAGGTTAAGGTGGTATACTATAGTGTAGATGTACCTAGGTTAAGGTGGTATACTATAGTGTAGATGTACCTAGGTTAAGGTTGTATAGTGTAGATGTACCTAGGTTAAGGTGGTATAGTGTAGATGTACCTAGGTTAAGGTGTATAGTGTAGATGTACCTAGGTTAAGGTAGTATAGTGTAGATGTACCTAGGTTAAGGTGGTATGGTGTAGATGAACCTAGGTTAAGGTAGTATGGTGTAGATGTACCTAGGTTAAGGTGGTATAGTGTAGATGTACCTAGGTTAAGGTGGTATGGTGTAGATGTACCTAGGTTAAGGTGGTATGGTGTAGTGTAGATGTACCTAGGTTAAGGTGGTATAGTGTAGATGCACCTAGGTTAAGGTGGTATAGTGTAGATGTACCTAGGTTAAGGTAGTATAGTGTAGATGTACCTAGGTTAAGGTGGTATAGTGTAGATGTACCTAGGTTAAGGTGGTATAGTGTAGATGTACCTAGGTTAAGGTGGTATGGTGTAGATGTACCTAGGTTAAGGTGGTATGGTGTAGATGTACCTAGGTTAAGGTGGTATAGTGTAGATGTACCTAGGTTAAGGTGGTATAGTGTAGATGTACCTAGGTTAAGGTGGTATAGTATAGTGTAGATGTACCTAGGTTAAGGTGGTATAGTGTAGATGTACCTAGGTTAAGGTGGTATAGTGTAGATGCCCTAGGTTAAGGTGGTATAGTGTAGATGTACCTAGGTTAAGGTGGTATGGTGTAGATGTACCTAGGTTAAGGTAGTATGGTGTAGATGTAACCTAGGTTAAGGTGGTATAGTGTAGATGTACCTAGGTTAAGGTGGTATAGTATAGTGTAGATGTACCTAGGTTAAGGTGGTATGGTGTAGATGTACCTAGGTTAAGGTGGTATACTATAGTGCAGATGTACCTAGGTTAAGGTGGTATAGTATAGATGTACCTAGGTTAAGGTGGTATAGTGTAGATGTACCTAGGTTAAGGTGGTATAGTGTAGTGTAGATGTACCTAGGTTAAGGTGGTATAGTGTAGATGTACCTAGGTTAAGGTGGTATAGTGTAGTGTAGATGTACCTAGGTTAAGGTAGTATGGTGTAGATGTACCTAGGTTAAGGTGGTATAGTATAGTGTAGATGTACCTAGCTTAACGTGGCATACGTCTCCCCAATCTGGCAATACAGGGTCATGGCGAAGGCCATTCCAAAGATCATCAAGACTGCGATGCCAAATGCAATCCCCAGGGCGATGACTGTACCCTTCGCGATGACTGACATCACCAACTTGGTACAAGGTCTCAAGTACACTTTGCGTCGTCCGTCTGCGAGTTTGCACTCCTGAGTGGTGTCACGGCAGTCACAAGAGGCGGGGACTGTTGAGCCCCAGTCTGAAGGTCCATGGATCAGTCCACAACACTTTGCCTGCTCTTCCAGTTTCTGCATGAACGTCTGGAACAAAGACGACTGGTTCCTCAGCGGTAGCAGCTTCCCCGTCAACCATTCCTCAATCTTATTCACTCCGACAGCTCCCAGGATTCCAGCGATCACCAGGAGGATGAAGATGAGGAGCAGCCCGACGAAGAACAGCATTAGCATGACGCGGCTTTCCCTGATGGCACCAAAGCAGCCCAGGAAGCCGAGCACCATGATGATGGTACCGACGGCTATCAGCAGGTTCAGCCCCGGTAACAACCCCCCATACACAGGGTTCACTTTGAGGTAGATGGAGACGCCAAGGATGATGCATCCACTGATCCAGAACAGCAGGTTGAAAACAAAGAGGCAGTACTTGATACATTTGTTCACAGCCATCTTCTAAGCTTCCAACAGCCAGGCAAGACGTGACGTGACAGAGCAACTTGAAGATGTACAGTGTGTGAGAGTGAGTGTACCAGATCTGTCACCTATGTAAAAAAGAAAAATAACAACCCGAAGCTGTAGGTGTGGCTAGTGACTCCTCATTCCAGAAACCAACTGTTTTCTACTTTAAAAAAAAAACGTTATGTAAAAAGTGAAGCTGGTTCAGCCCTCTGCTAGACTACTTCAACAAAGCCTGAGCAGTGAGCTCTGCTTCAGGCTGTTAGATCAAATACATGACTTCAACGGTATCCTGTATGACATGCAAATATTTTTTTCCCCCTGAAGACTTTCCTCTTGCAAACGGATCAGGTTAATAATCATGACAAACCAGCCTCCACCTGAACAGTTTCTCTCCCCGTGCTGTGGCCCTACCAGCCTCCACCTGAACAGTTTCTCTCCCCATGCTGTGGCCCTCACCAGCCTCCACGTGAACAGTTTCTCACCCTGTGCTGTGGACCTCACCAGCCTCCACCTGAACAGTTTCTCTCCCCTTGCTGTGGCCCTCACCAGCCTCCACCTGAACAGTTTCTCTCCCCATGCTGTGGCCCTCACCAGCCTCCACCTGAACAGTTTCTCTCCCCATGCTGTGGCCCTCACCTGCCTCCACCTGAACAGTTTCTCTCCCTGTGCTGTGGACCTCACCAGCCTCCACCTGAACAGTTTCTCTCCCCGTGCTGTGGCCCTCACCAGCCTCCACCTGAACAGTTTCTCTCCCCTTGCTGTGGCCCTCACCAGGCTCCACCTGAACAGTTTCTCTCCCCGTGCTGTGGCCCTCACCAGCCTCCACCTGAACAGTTTCTCTCCCCGTGCTGTGGCCCTCACCAGCCTCCACGTGAACAGTTTCTCACCCTGTGCTGTGGACCTCACCAGCCTCCACCTGAACAGTTTCTCTCCCCTTGCTGTGGCCCTCACCAGGCTCCACCTGAACAGTTTCTCTCCCCGTGCTGTGGCCCTCACCAGCCTCCACCTGAACAGTTTCTCTCCCCGTGCTGTGGCCCTCACCAGCCTCCACCTGAACAGTTTCTCTCCCTGTGCTGTGGCCCTCACCAGCCTCCACCAGATCCACAGAGACTAAAGGACTATGTACTCTATGCTGCACACTGTATCAAGACTGGAGATCACTCTGTCATGCTGATTTGAGTTCGAATAACAGACTGGAAGCTTCAAAAGGAGGGTGGTGCATGGAATCATTGTTCTTCCTCTGACGACCATGGTTACCTGCAAGGAAACACGTGCCGTCATCATACACAAAAAGTGCTTCACAGGCAAGGATATTGCTGCCAGTAAGATTGCACCTAAATCAACCATTTATCGGATCATCAAGAACTTCAAGAAGAGCGGTTCAATGGTTGTGAAGAAGGCTTCAGGGCGTCCAAGAAAGTCCAGCAAACGCCAGGACTGTCTCCTAAAGTTGATTTAGCTGCAGGATTGGGGCACCACCAGTACAGAGCTTGCTCAGGAATGGCAGCAGGCAGGTATGAGTGCATCTGCATGCACAGTGAGGCGAAGACATTTGGAGGATGGCCTGGTGTCAAGAAGGGCAGCAAAGAAGCCACTTCTCTCCAGGAAAAACATCAGGGACAGACTGATATTCTGCAAAAGGTACAGGGATTGGACTGCTGAGGACTGGGGTAAAGTCATTTTCTCTGATGAATCCCTTTCCGATTGTTTGGGGCATCTGGAAAAAAGCTTGTCCAGAGAAGACAAGGTGAGCGCTACCATCAGTCCTGTGTCATGCCAACAGTAAAGCATCCTGAGACCATTCATGTGTGGGGTTGCTTCTCAGCCAAGGGAGTGGACTCACTCACAATTTTGCCTAAGAACACAGCCACACAGTCACCACCCAGGAACAGTTTGGTGACAAACAATGCCTTTTCCAACATGATGGAGCACCTTGCCGTAAGGCAAAAGTGATAACTAAGTGGCTCGGGGAACAAAACATCGATATTTGGGGTCCATGGCCAGGAAACTCCCCAGACCTTAATCCCATTGAGAACTTGTGGTCAATCCTCAAGAGGCAAACAAAACCCCACAAATTCTGACAAACTCCAAGTATTGATTATGCAAGAATGGGCTGCCATCAGTCAGGATGTGGCCCAGTTAATTGACAGCATGCCAGGGTGGATTGCAGAGGTCTTGAAAAAGAAGGGTCAACACTGCAAATATTGACTCTTTGCATCAACTTCATGTAATTGTCAATAAAAGCCTTTGACACTAATGAAATGCTTGTAATTATACTTCAGTATTCCATAGTAACATCTGACAAAAATATCTAAAGACACAGAGGCAGCAGACTTTGTGGAAATTAATATTTGTGTCATTCTCAAAAGTTTTAGCCACGACTGTACATTTCTCCTAAAAATGTATAAACAGAAAAGTTACAAAACCAGAGTGAGGCCCCGTACACACATATACAGTCTAGATAGTATGCTGCCTCTTTTTCTTCTGTTTGATTGCAGACGGTGTCATCTTGGCCTTCTACAAAAAGGAAATACGACACTGAAATACATAAACAAAGGGTGGAACTTGTTCACTATCATCAGCTAATTTAGGATATGTGGTTTTGAAGAGGTATTGATGACCAACGTCTGAATCTTTAATATAGAAGCTAAATATAGAGCGGTCACACTGAGCCTAAATAACAACTCTGTGTCCTATGAAGGGTAGTATGGTGGAGGGCACACACACACACACACACACACACACACACACACACACACACACACACACACACACACACACACACACACACACACACACACACACACACACACACACACACACACACACACACACACACACACACACACACACACACACACACACACACACACAGTTGCCTCTGAAACACTGACTCCAGCCAGACAGAACGTATTAATCAGATTCTGTAAGCTGAGATCCGCGATATGCAAAACAGCCCTACTGGTCGCCCCAGACAACCATGGTTACCACTGATTGCATTCAGACAGAACTTATTAAACAGCCCTACTGGTCGCCCCAGACAACCATGGTTACCACTGACTCCATTCAGACAGAACATACAAAACAGTCCTACTGGTCGCCCCAGTCTAAAACACTGACTCCATTCAGACAGAACATATTAAACAGCCCTACTGGTCGCCCCCAGTCTAAAACACTGACTCCAGAACATATTAAACAGCCCTACTGGTCGCCCCCAGTCTAAAACACTGACTCCAGAACATATTAAACAGCCCTACTGGTCGCCCCCAGTCTAAAACACTGACTCCAGAACATATTAAACAGCCCTACTGGTCGCCCCAGACACGCATGTTTACCACTGACTCCATTCAGACAGAACATGCAAAACAGTCCTACTGGTCGCCCCAGACAACCATGGTTACCACTGACTCCATTCAGACAGAAAATATTAAGCAGTCCTACTAGTCGCCCCAGACAACCATAGTTACCACTGACTTCAGTCAGACAGAACATGCAAAACAGTCCTACTGGTCGCCCCAGACAACCATGGTTACCACTGACTCCATTCAGACAGAAAATATTAAGCAGTCCTACTAGTCGCCCCAGACAACCATAGTTACCACTGACTTCAGTCAGACAGAACATATTAAACAGTCCTACTGGTCGCCCCCAGTCTAAAACACTGACTCCAGAACATATTAAACAGCCCTACTGGTCGCCCCCAGTCTAAAACACTGACTCCAGAACATATTAAACAGTCCTACTAGTCGCCCCCAGTCTAAAACCCTGACTCCATTCAGACAGAACATATTAAACAGTCCTACTGGTCGCCCCAGTCTAAAACACTGACTCCAGAACATATTAAACAGTCCTACTGGTCGCCCCCAGTCTAAAACACTGACTCCAGAACATATTAAACAGCCCTACTGGTCGCCCCCAGTCTAAAACACTGACTCCAGAACATATTAAACAGCCCTACTGGTCGCCCCCAGTCTAAAACACATTAAACAGCCCTACTGGTCACCCCCAGTCTAAAACACTGACTCCAGAACATATTAAACAGCCCTACTGGTCACCCCCAGTCTAAAACACTGACTCCAGAACATATTAAACAGTCCTACTGGTCGCCCCAGTCTAAAACACTGACTCCAGAACATATTATACAGTCCTACTGGTCGCCCCCAGTCTAAAACATATTAAACAGCCCTACTGGTCGCCCCCAGTCTAAAACACTGACTCCAGAACATATTAAACAGCCCTACTGGTCGCCCCCAGTCTAAAACACTGACTCCATTCAGACAGAACATATTAAACAGCCCTACTGGTCGCCCCCAGTCTAAAACACTTTAAACAGTCCTACTGGTCACCCCCAGTCTAAAACACATTAAACAGCCCTACTGGTCACCCCCAGTCTAAAACACTGACTCCATTCAGACAGAACATATTAAACAGCCCTACTGGTTGCCCCCAGTCTAAAACACTTTAAACAGCCCTACTGGTCGCCCCCAGTCTAAAACACTGACTCCAGAACATATTAAACAGCCCTACTGGTCGCCCCCAGTCTAAAACACTGACTCCAGAACATATTAAACAGCCCTACTGGTCGCCCCCAGTCTAAAACACTGACTCCAGAACATATTAAACAGCCCTACTGGTCGCCCCCAGTCTAAAACACTGACTCCAGAACATATTAAACAGCCCTACTGGTCGCCCCCAGTCTAAAACACTGACTCCAGAACATATTAAACAGCCCTACTGGTCGCCCCAGTCTAAAACACTGACTCCAGAACATATTAAACAGCCCTACTGGTCGCCCCCAGTCTAAAACACATTAAACAGCCCTACTGGTCGCCCCAGTCTAAAACACTGACTCCATTCAGACAGAACATATTAAACAGCCCTACAGCCTGATGTGCATTGATGTCTGAGGGAAAAATACAGTGTTGGTTGAACTAACGTCTTAGTTGTTGTAATATCGCTAATGGACGTGGCAGTTTCACAGCTATGGATTCCAGTTTTAAGAAATAAACAATGTAAATAATCAAATGAATCAAATCACCGGGAGACAACGCTGAGGGAAGCTGTGAGTTCGTATGTGTACGGATGTGGACCAGTGGTGTTGGCGAGTTCTTCGGATTAGGGAAGTGATACTTTAATAGTTGGGTCTCTCTCATGCTCTTTCTCTCTCACCCTCCCTCTCTCCCTCTCCCTACCTCCATCCCTCTCCCTACCTCCATCCCTCTCCCTACCTCCATCCCTCTCTCCCTCCCTCTCCCTACCTCCATCCCTCTTCCTCCCTCCATCCCTCTCTCCTTCCCTCTCCCTCCCTCCCTCCATCTCCCCTACCTCCATCCCTCCCTCCCTCTCCCTACCTCCATACCTCCCTCCCTCTCCCTACCTCCATCCCTCCCTCCCTCTCCCTACCTCCCTCCCTCCCTCTCCCTACCTCCATCCCTCTCCCTCCCTCCATCCCTCTCCCTCCCTCCCTCCCTCCCTCCCCTCCCTCCCTCCCTCCATCTCCCTACCTCCATCCCTCCCTCCCTCTCCCTACCTCCATACCTCCCTCCTTCCCTCTCCCTACCTCCATCCCTCCCTCCCTCTCCCTACCTCCATCCATCCCTCCCTCTCCCTACCTCCGTTCCTCCCTCCCTCTCCCTCCCTTCCTCCCTCTCCCTACCTCCATCCCTGCCTCCCTCCATCCCTCCCTCTCCCTACCTCCATCCCTCCCTCTCCCTACCTCCATCCCTCCCTCCCTCCCTCTCCCTACCTCCATCCCTCCCTCCCTCCCTCTCCCTACCTCCCTCCCTCCCTCCCCCTCCCTACCTCCCTCCCTCTCCCTACCTCCATCCCTCCCTCCCTCTCCCTACCTCCCTCCCTCCCTCTCCCTACCTCCATCCCTCCCTGCCTCTCTCTACCTCCATCCCTCCCTCCCTCTCCCTACCTCCCTCCCTCTCCCTACCTCCCTCCCTCTCCCTACCTCCATCCCTCCCTCCCTCTCCCTACCTCCCTCCCTCTCCCTACCTCCATCCCTCCCTCCCTCCCTCTCCCTACCTCCCTCCCTCTCCCTACCTCCACCCCTCTCGACCCTCTGTGTGTAGATTGCTTCAAAATCCACACCACTTTCTCTGCGTTATCTTTAATTGAAAGACAAACAAGTTACTGAACTAAATGACTACCGCCCCGTAGCACTCACTTCTGTCATCATGAGGTGCTTTGAGAGGCTAGTCAAGGATCATATCACCTCCACCTTACCGGCCACTCTAGACACACTTAAGTTTGCATACCGCCCCAACAGGTTCACAGATGACGCAATCGCCATCACACTGCACAATGCCCTATCCCATCTGGATGAGAGGAATACCCATGTAAGAATGCTGTTCATTGACTACAGCTCAGCATTCAACACCATAGTACCCTCATCATCAAGCTGGAGTCCCTGGGTCTGAACCCCGCCCTGTGCAATTGGGTCCTGGACATTCTGACGGCCGCCCCCAGGTGGTGAAGGTAGGAAACAACATCTCCACTTCGCTGACCCTCAACACTGGGGCCCTACAAGGGTGCGTGCTCAGCCCCCTCCTGTACTCCCTGTTCACCCATGACTGTGTGGCCACGCACGCCTCCAACTCAATCATCAAGTTTGCAGACCACAAAACAGTAGTGGGATTGATTACCAACAACAACGAGACAGCCTACAGGGAGGAGGTGAGGGCACTCAGAGTGTGGTGTCAGGAAAATAACCTCACACTCAACGTCAACAAAACTAAGGAGATGATTGTGGACTTCAGGAAACAGCAGAGGGAGCACCCCCCTTATCCACATTAACGGGACAGTAGCGGAGAAGGTGGAAAGTTTTAAGTTCCTCGGCATACATATATTGCACCTTGCCTATGCCACTCGGCCATCGCTCATCCAAATACTTACATGTACATATTCTCATTCACCCCTTTGGATTTGTGTGTATTATGTAGTTGTTGGGGAATTGTTAGATAACTTGATAGATATTAGTGCACTGTCAGAACTAGAAGCACAAGCGTTCCGCTACCCTCGCATTAACATCTGCTAAACATGTGTATGTGACAAATAAAATGTGATTTGAAGTTTACTTGGGTTTAATCCATCACTGTGACACTGTGGTTGGGGGAGGACAGTATGACTGATCAAATTATGAAAGACAAGTATTGTAATTTTGAATTCTGTGAGTGTGGAAGGGGTGAAAAAAATATTGTTGTCTATCAACAATGACAAGGCACTTGGATGGAAAATTACTGAGGATAATAGCGAACGATATTGCCATATCTTCAATCTAAGTCTACTAGAAAGTGTGTGCCCTGGATGGAAGAAAAATCATTCCGCTACCCAAGAATAGTAAAGCCCCCTTTACTAGTTAAAATAGCCGACCAATCAGTCTGTTACTAACCCTTAGAAAACTTTTGGAAAAAATGGTGTTTGACCAGATACAATGTTATTTTATTGTAAACAAATTGACAACAAACTTTCAGCATATAGAGATGGACATTCAACAAGCACGGCACTTACACAAATGAGTGATGATCGGCTGAGAGAAATTGAGGATAAAAAGATTGTGGGAGCTGTTTTGTTAGACTTGCGGCTTTTGACATTATCGATCATAGTCTGCTGCTGGAAAAACATATGTGTTATGGCTTTTACACCCCCTGATATATTGTGGATAAAGAGTTACCTATCTAACAGAACACAGAGGGTCTTCTTTAATGGAAGCCTCTCCAACAATATCCAGGTAGAATCAGGAATTCATCAGGGCAGCTGTCTAGGCCCCTTACTTTTTTTTTCAATCTTTACTAATGACATGCCTTGAGTCAAGCCAGTGTGTCTATGTATGCGGATGACTCAACACTATACATGTCAGCTACTACAGCAACTGAAATGACTGCAATACTGAACAAAGAGTTGCAGTTTGTTTCAGAATGTGTGGGAAGGAATAAGTTTGTCCTAAATATAAAAAAAAAACTAAAAGCATGGTATTTGGAACAAATATAGGGGGCGCTCTTATAATTTATGGATAAAAAAACGTGCCCGTTTTAAGAGCAATATTTTGTCACGAAAAGATTCTCGACTATGCATATAATTGGCAGCTTTGGAAAGAAAACACTCTAAGGTTTCCAAAACTGCAAAGATATTATCTGTGAGTGCCACAGAACTCATGCTACAGGCGAAACCAAGATGATACTTCTTAACCAGGAAATGGGCAGAATTTTCGAAGCTCTGTTTTCTATTGTCTCCTTATATGGCTGTGAATGCGCCGGGAATGAGCCTGCCCTTCCTATCGTTTCTCCAAGGTGTCTGCAGCATTGTGACGTATTTGTAGGCATATCATTGGAAGATTGGCCATAAGAGACTACATTTACCACGGGTCCGCCCGGTCTCCTTTGTGTAAATTGGTGCGTAATCTTCAGCCGCAGGCATTTTCTCCTGGGATTCAGAGGGGAAAGCACACTTCCACGAACGATATATCATCGAAGAGATATGTGAAAAACACCTTGAGGATTGGTTCTAAACAACGTTTGCCATGTTTCAGTCGATATTATGGAGTTAATTTGGAAAAAAGTTCGGCGTTTTGAAGACTGAATTTTCGTTTTTTTTTGGTAGCCAAACGTGACGCACCAAACGGAGCAATTTCTCCTAAACAAATCATCTTTCAGGAAAAACGGAGCATTTGCTATCTAACTGAGAGTCTCCTCATTGAAAACATCTGAAGTTCTTCAAAGGTAATGATTTTATTTGAATGATTTTCTGGTTTTTGTGAAAATGTTGTCTGCTGATGCTAACGCTAAATGCTACGCTAGCTGCGCTAGCTGTTACACAAATGCTTATTTTGCAATGGTTGAGAAGCATATTTTGAAAATCTGAGATGACAGTGTTGTTAACAAAAGGCTAAGCTTGAGAGCTAGCATATTAATTTCATTTCATTTGCGATTTTCATGAATAGTTAACGTTGCGTTATGGTAATGAGCTTGAGGCTGTATTCACGATCCCGGATCCGGGATGGCTCGACGCAACAGGTTAAACCTCATCTAAACCTTGCAATAAATAATGTGGAAATTGAGCAAGTTGTGATGACTAAACTGCTTGGAATAATGCTGGATTGTAAACTGTCATGGTCAAAACATGTTGATACAACAGTAGCTAAGATGTGGAGAAATCTGTCCATAATAAAGCGCTGTTTAGTCGTGTGGTCAGGTGCCACAAAGAGAGACCTTGGAAAATTACAATTGTCTCAAAACAGGGCAGCACGGCTGGCCCTTAAATGTACACAGAGAGCTAACATTAATAATGACATGCATGTAAATCTCTCATGGCTCAAAGTGGAAGAGAGATTGACTTCATCACTACTTGTTTTTGTAAGAAGTGTTGACAAACTGAATCTACAGAGCTGTCTGTTTAAACTAGCTCCAGGTCATCTACAAGTCCATTCTAGGTAAAGCTCCGCCTTATCTCAGTTCACTGGTCACGATGGCAACACCCACCCGTAGCACGCGCTCCAGCAGGTGTATCTCACTGATCATCCCTAAAGCCAACACCTCATTTGGCCGCCTTTCGTTCCAGTACTCTGCTGCCTGTGACTGGAATGAATTGCAAAAATCGCTGAAGTTGGAGACTTTTATCTCCCTCACCAACTTCAAACATCTGCTATCTGAGCAGCTAACCGATCGCTGCAGCTGTACATAGTCTATTGGTAAATAGCCCACCCATTTGTACCTACCTCATCCCCATACTGTTTTTATTTATTTACTTTTCTGCTTTTTGCACACCAATATCTCTACCTGTACATGACCATCTGATCATTTATCACTCCAGTGTTAATCTGCAAAATTGTAATTATTCGCCTACCTCCTCATGCCTTTTGCACACAATGTATATAGACTCTCTTTTTTCTACTGTGGTATTGACTTGTTAATTGTTTACTCCATGTGTAAATCAAATCAAATCAAATGTTATTTGTCACATACACATGGTTAGCAGATGTTAATGCGAGTGTAGCAAAATGCTTGTGCTTCTAGTTCCGACAATGCAGTAATAACCAACAAGTAATCTAACTAACAATTCCCCCCAAAAAACTACTGTCTTATACACAGTGTAAGGGGATAAAGAATATGTACATAAAGATATATGAATGAGTGATGGTACAGAGCAGCTTAGGCAAGATATAGTAGATGGTATCGAGTACAGTATATACATATGAGATGAGTATGTAAACAAAGTGGCATAGTTAAAGTGGCTAGTGATACATGTATTACATAAGGATGCAGTCGATGATATAGAGTACAGTATATATGTATACATATGAGATGAATAATGTAGGGTATGTAAACATTATATTAGGTAGCATTGTTTAAAGTGGCTAGTGATATATTTTACATCATTTCCCATCAATTCCCATTATTAAAGTGGCTGGAGTTGAGTCAGTGTCATTGACAGTGTGTTGGCAGCAGCCACTCAATGTGTAGTGTAACTCTGTGTTGTCTGTTCACACTGCTATGCTTTATCTTGGCCAGGTCGCAGTTGCAAATGAGAACTTGTTCTCAACTAGCCTACCTGGTTAAATAAAGGTGTTCTCAACTAGCCTACCTGGTTAAATAAAGGTGAAATAAAATAAATAAAATAAAAATCCCCAGTTTCTAATTGGCTCATTCATACCCCCTCCTCTCCCCTGTAACTATTTGTTTGAAGATGTAAATTAGAATGTGTTCTCAGTCAATTTACCTTGTAAAATAAGGGTAAAATATTTAGACTTGCAGTACATACAGCTAAAGTATAAGCACATATGGTAAATGGTTATCCTCTTTACAATGCATTCAAATGAGTCTCTCCAGCAGGGTTTGTCTACAACGAGCTAGTTTGGTATTCCATGGAATTCTCTCCCATTTATCTCTATCTGAGGGATTCAAATGAACCTAATTGGCAGTAAATTAGCATTTGTTGCCGAGGGAATTGCAAATGCTGTGTGTGATAGAGAGAGAGAGCAGTTATCCAATCACAATGTTGATCATCCTGCATCAGCTGGCACTGGGTGGAGGGGGCAGAGAGGGGGGAGGGAAGGAAGAGATGGAGAGGGGGGGGGCGGACAGAGAGGGGAGGAGTGTCAGACATGGTAACGGGGGAGACCGATACATATTTGTGTATTTATTATGGATCCCCATTAGTTCCTGTCAAGGCAGCAGCTACTCTTCCTGGGGTTTATTAAGGATCCCCATTAGTTCCTGTCAAGACAGCAGCTACTCTTCCTGGGGTTTATTAAGGATCCCCATTAGTTCCTGTCAAGGCAGCAGCTACTCTTCCTGGGGTTTATTAAGGATCCCCATTAGTTCCTGTCAAGACAGCAGCTACTCTTCCTGGGGTTTATTAAGGATCCCCATTAGTTCCTGTCAAGGCAGCAGCTACTCTTCCTGGGGTTTATTATGGATCCCCATTAGTTCCTGTCAAGGCAGCAGCTACTCTTCCTGGGGTTTATTAAGGATCCCCATTAGTTCCTGTCAAGACAGCAGCTACTCTTCCTGGGGTTTATTAAGGATCCCCATTAGTTCCTGTCAAGGCATCAGCTACTCTTCCTGGGGTTTACTACGGATCCCCATTAGTTCCTGTCAAGGCAGCAGCTACTCTTCCTGGGTTACGGATCCCCATTAGTTCCTGTCAAGGCAGCAGCTACTCTTCCTGGGGTTTATTATGGATCCCCATTAGTTCCTGTCAAGACAGCAGCTACTCTTTCTGGAGTTTATTATGGATCCCCATTAGTTCCTGTCATAGCAGCAGTACTCTTCCTGGGGTTTATTATGGATCCCCATTAGTTCCTGTCAAGGCAGCAGCTACTCTTTCTGGAGTTTATTATGGATCCCCATTAGTTCCTGCAGCTCAAGTTCCTGCAGCAGCTACTCTTCCTGGGGTTTATTATGGATCCCCATTAGTTCCTGTCAAGACAGCAGCTACTCTTCCTGGGGTTTATTTATTCAGGATCCCCATTAGTTCCTGTCAAGACAGCAGCTACTCTTCCTGGGGTTTATTAAGGTTCCTGTCATCCCCATTTAGTTCCTGTCAAGACAGCAGCTACTCTTCCTGGGGTTTATTAAGGATCCCCATTAGTTCCTATCAAGGCAGCAGCTACTCTTCCTGGGGTTTATTAAGGATCCCATTAGTTCCTGGACAGTACTCTTCCTGGGGTTTATTAGGATCATTAGTTCCTGTCAAGACAGCAGCTACTCTTCCTGGGGTTTATTAAGGATCCCCATTAGTTCCTGCCAAGGCAGCAGCTACTCTTCCTGGGGTTTATTATGGATCCCCATTAGTTCCTGTCAAGGCAGCAGCTACTCTTCCTGGGGTTTATTAAGGATCCCCATTAGTTCCTGTCAAGACAGCAGCTACCCCGGATTAGACCCTTTTGTCCATTTTCTCCTAAAATGACATCCCCAAATCTAACTGCCTGTAGCTCAGGCCCTGAAGCAACGATATGCATATTCTTGGTACCATTTGAAAGGAAACACTTTGAAGTTTATGGAAATCTGAAAGGGAAGTTTTTGGCCACTAGATGGCATCAGTGTATGTGCAATGTTTTAGACTGATCCAATGAACCATTGTATTTCTGTTCAAAATGTTGTGTCAAGACCGCCCAAATATGCCTAATTTGTTTATTAATAAGTTTTCATGTTCAAAATTGTGCACTCTCCTCAAACAATAGTATGGTATTATTTCACTCTAATAGCTACTGTATATTGGACGGTACAGTTAGATTAACAAGAATTTAAGCTTTCTGCCAATATCATATATGTCCATGACATGGGACATTTTCTTGTTACTTACGACCTCATGCTAATCTCATTAGTCTGTGTGAGCTCAACCGTCCCGTGGAAGGGACACCGATCCCAATTAACACCCCTACTCTTACGATAAGGGCCATGGAATCTTTTAGACAGGACAACCATTTAACATCCGGCACCCTAGACAGGGCAATGTCCCCAATCACTGCGATTGGGAACTGGGATATGATTTAGTCCAGAGGAAAGAGTGGCTCCTAGTGGCCTGGTCCTCCAAGCACAGCATCTGGTCTCCCATCCAGGGACTGACCAGGACCGACCCTGCTTAGCACAGCATCTGGTCTCCCATCCAGGGACTGACCAGGTCTGACCCTGCTTAGCACAGCATCTGGTCTCCCATCCAGGGACTGACCAGGACCGACCCTGCTTAGCGCACAGCATCTGCTATCCCATCCAGGGACTGACCAGGACCGACCCTGCTTAGCGCAGCATCTGGTCTCCCATCCAGGGTCTGACCAGGACCGACCCTGCTTAGCATCTGGACTCCCATTCAGGGACTGACCAGGACCGACCCTGCCTAGCACAGCTTCTGGTCTCCCATCCAGGGACTGACCAGGACCGACCCTGCCTAGCACAGCATCTGGTCTCCTATCCAGGGACTGACCAGGTCTGACCCTGCCTAGCACAGCATCTGGTCTCCCATCCAAGGACTGACCAGGACCGACCCTGATAAGCGCACAGCATCTGGTCTCCCATCCAGGGACTGACCAGGACCGACCCTGCTTAGCGCACAGACAGGCTGCTTTAGAAAGCTATGATACACAGCTGAAGTTAGGCTGGGCTGGGCCGACAGACAGACAGACAGACAGACAGGCTGGGTTGGGCCGACAGACAGACAGGCTGGGCTGGGCCGACAGACAGACAGGCTGGGCTGGGCCGACAGACAGACGGGCTGGGCTGGGCCGACAGACAGACAGGCTGGGCTGGGCCGACAGACAGACAGGCTGGGCTGGGCCGACAGACAGACAGGCTGGGCTGGGCCGACAGACAGACAGGCTGGGTTGGGCCGACAGACAGACAGGCTGGGCTGGGCCGACAGACAGACAGGCTGGGCTGGGCTGACAGACAGGCTGGGCTGGGCCGACAGACAGACAGACAGACAGGCTGGGTTGGGCCGACAGACAGACAGACAGGCTGGGCTGGGCCCACAGACAGACAGGCTGGGTTGGGCCGACAGACAGACAGACAGACAGACAGACAGACAGACAGACAGACAGACAGACAGACAGGCTGGGCTGGGCCGACAGACAGACAGGCTGGGCTGGGCCGACAGACAGACAGGCTGGGCTGGGCCGACAGACAGACAGGCTGGGCTGGGCCGACAGACAGACAGGCTGGGCTGGGCCGACAGACAGACAGGCTGGGCTGGGCCGACAGACAGACAGGGCTGGGCTGGGCCGACAGACAGACAGGGCTGGGCTGGGCCGACAGACAGACAGGCTGGGCTGGGCCGACAGACAGACAGGCTGGGCTGGGCCGACAGACAGACAGGCTGGGCTGGGCCGACAGACAGACAGACAGACAGGCTGGGCTGGGCCGACAGACAGACAGGCTGGGCTGGGCCGACAGACAGACAGGCTGGGTTGGGCCGACAGACAGACAGGCTGGGCTGGGCCGACAGACAGACAGGCTGGGCTGGGCCGACAGACAGACAGGGCTGGGCTGGGCCGACAGACAGACAGGCTGGGCTGGGCCGACAGACAGACAGGCTGGGCTGGGCCGACAGACAGACAGGCTGGGCTGGGCTGGGCCGACAGACAGACGGGCTGGGCTGGGCCGACAGACAGACAGGCTGGGCTGGGCCGACAGACAGACAGACAGGCTGGGCTGGGCCGACAGACAGACAGGCTGGGCTGGGCTGACAGACAGACAGGCTGGGCTGGGCCGACAGACAGACAGGCTGGGCCGACAGACAGACAGACAGACAGACAGACAGACAGGCTTGCAGGTGCTTTAGAAAACATCATATTTAAACGTCTTTAATATCCTGATAAATCTTGGTGATAAGCTTTAAAATGGACCTCCACCCTCACGTAAACTGACATTTCTAAAGCGCTGGAACACAGCTGCAGAATCTCTCCACTAGTTGAATAAATAGGTCAGGCAGAATGAAGCACTCTCCTGGGTCCCAGTTTCTGAATGTTCTTTTCAAAAAGGCTCACTATGTTCATGTGAGTTTTCAAAGCTAGCATGTTACCCCACTGGAGTAAAGTGGACCAATGGAAGGGCTTTTGACGTTGGTTAAGGTCATTAAGTAATTCATTAATCTCCATTGTCGGTTTTTCCTCCAACGGCATGAGTACATCTCCTGGTGATTATCTACTTAAGATTTTTTTAAATTTTTTATTTATTTAACTTGGCAAGTCAGTTAAGAACAAATTCTTATTTACAATGATGGCCTAGGAACAGTGGGTTAACTGCCTTGTTCAGGGGCAGAACAACAGATTTTTATCTTGTCAGCTCAGGGATTTTATCTTGCAACCTTCCAGTTACTGGCCCAACGCTCTAACCGCTAGGCTACCTGCCTCCCCCTCTAACCGCTAGGCTACCTGCCTCCCCCTCTAACCGCTAGGCTACCTGCCTCCCCCTCTAACCGCTAGGCTACCTGCCTCCCCCTCTAACCGCTAGGCTACCTGCCTCCCCCTCTAACCGCTAGGCTACCTGCCTCCCCCTCTAAACCGCTAGGCTACCTGCCTCCCCCTCTAACCGCTAGGCTACCTGCCTCCCCCCTCTAACCGCTAGGCTACCTGCCTCCCCTACCTGCCTCTAACCGCTAGGCTACCTGCCGCCCAATGTGGTTGAAGCTGTCAGCCACACTTTTCAACACAAAGTGACAACTATGTTTGTTGGTCACATTCAGGCCAATTGGCCTGCTTGAGTATGGATGCAAAGGCCCTGGATTCCATATAATGACCATCCTCCTTCTCAACTCTTCATCATCATCATCTGTTTCTCTCAGAAGACGCCAGACTCCAGGTGGGATAGGATCACACAGTTGCTGAGGTGTTACTGTAAATACTGCAGACAGGGCTCTGTAAGAGCTGAGGTGTTACTGTAAATACTGCAGACAGGGCTCTGTAAGAGCTGAGGTGTTACTGTAAATACTGCAGACAGGGAGCTAAGAGCTGAGGTGTTACTGTAAATACTGAGCAGGAGCTGAGCTGTGTTACTGTAAATACTGCAGACAGGGAGCTAAGAGCTGAGGGCTCTGTAAATACTGCAGAGCTGAGGTGTTACTGTAAATACTGCAGACAGGGCTCTGTAAGAGCTGAGGTGTTACTGTAAATACTGCAGACAGGGCTCTGTAAGAGCTGAGGTGTTACTGTAAATACTGCAGACAGGGAGCTAAGAGCTGAGGTGTTACTGTAAATACTGCAGACAGGGAGCTAAGAGCTGAGATGTTACTGTAAATACTGCAGACAGGGCTCTGTAAGAGCTGAGGTGTTACTGTAAATACTGCAGACAGGGAGCTAAGAGCTGAGATGTTACTGTAAATACTGCAGACAGGGAGCTAAGAGCTGAAGTGTTACTGTAAATACTCAAATCAAATCAAATTTTATTTGTCACATACACATGGTTAGCAGATGTTAATGCGAGTGTAGCAAAATGCTTGTGCTTCTAGTTCCGACAATGCAGTAATAACCAACAAGTAATCTAACTAACAATTCCAAAACTACTGTCTTATACACAGTGTAAGGGGATAAAGAATATGTACATAAGGATATATGAATGAGTGATGGTACAGAGGAGCATAGGCAAGATACAGTAGATGGTATCGAGTACAGTATATACATATGAGATGAGTATGTAAACAAAGTGGCATAGTTAAAGTGGCTAGTGATACATGTATTACATAAGGATGCAGTCGATGATATAGAGTACAGTATATACATATGCATATGAGATGAATAATGTAGGGTAAGTAACATGATATAAGGTAGCATTGTTTAAAGTGGCTAGTGATATATTTACATTTCCCATCAATTCCCATTATTAAAGTGGCTGGAGTTGAGTCAGTGTCAGTGTCAGTGTGTTGGCAGCAGCCACTCAATGTTAGTGGTGGCTGTTTAACAGTCTGATGGCCTTGAGATAGAAGCTGTTTTTCAGTCTCTCGGTCCCAGCTTTGATGCACCTGTACTGACCTCGCCTTCTGGATGATAGCGGGGTGAACAGGCAGTGGCTCGGGTGGTTGATGTCCTTGATGATCTTTATGGCCTTCCTGTAACATCGGGTGGTGTAGGTGTCCTGGAGGGCAGGTAGTTTGCCCCCGGTGATGCGTTGTGCAGAACTCACTACCCTCTGGAGAGCCTTACGATTGTGGGCGGAGCAGTTGCTGTACCAGGCGGTGATGCAGCCTGCCAGGATGCTCTCGATTGTGCATCTGTAGAAGTTTGTGAGTGCTTTTGGTGACAAGCTGAATTTCTTCAGCCTCCTGAGGTTGAAGAGGCGCTGCTGCGCCTTCTTCACGATGCTGTCTGTGTGAGTGGACCAATTCAGTTTGTCTGTGATGTGTATGCCGAGGAACTTAAAACTTGCTACCCTCTCCAGAGACATATTCAAATACTGCAGACAGGGCTCTGTAAGAGCTGAGGTGCTACTGTAAATACTGCAGACAGGGCTCTGTAAGAGCTGAGGTGTTACTGTAAATACTGCAGACAGGGAGCTAAGAGCTGAGGTGTTACTGTAAATACTGCAGACAGGGCTCTGTAAGAGCTGAGGTGTTACTGTAAATACTGCAGACAGGGCTCTGTAAGAGCTGAGGTGTTACTGTAAAGACTGCAGACAGGGCTCTGTAAGAGCTGAGGTGTTACTGTAAATACTGCAGACAGGGCTCTGTAAGAGCTGAGGTGTTACTGTAAATACTGCAGACAGGGAGCTAAGAGCTGAGGTGTTACTGTAAATACTGCAGACAGGGCTCTGTAAGAGCTGAGGTGTTACTGTAAATACTGCAGACAGGGCTCTGTAAGAGCTGAGGTGTTACTGTAAATACTGCAGACAGGGCTCTGTAAGAGCTGAGGTGTTACTGTAAATACTGCAGACAGGGCTCTGTAAGAGCTGAGGTGTTACTGTAAATACTGCAGACAGGGCTCTGTAAGAGCTGAGGTGTTACTGTAAATACTGCAGACAGGGAGCTAAGAGCTGAGGTGTTAGCTGAAGAGCTGAGGTGTTACTGTAAATACTGCAGACAGGGAGCTAAGAGCTGAGGTGTTACTGTAAATACTGCAGACAGGGAGCTAAGAGCTGAGGTGTTACTGTAAATACTGCAGACAGGGCTCTGTAAGAGCTGAGGTGTTACTGTAAATACTGCAGACAGGGCTCTGTAAGAGCTGAGGTGTTACTGTAAATACTGCAGACAGGGCTCTGTAAGAGCTGAGGTGTTACTGTAAATACTGCAGACAGGGAGCTAAGAGCTGAGGTGTTACTGTAAATACTGCAGACAGGGAGCTAAGAGCTGAGATGTTACTGTAAATACTGCAGACAGGGCTCTGTAAGAGCTGAGGTGTTACTGTAAATACTGCAGACAGGGCTCTGTAAGAGCTGAGGTGTTACTGTAAATACTGCAGACAGGGCTCTGTAAGAGCTGAGGTGTTACTGTAAATACTGCAGACAGGGAGCTAAGAGCTGAGGTGTTACTGTAAATACTGCAGACAGGGCTCTGTAAGAGCTGAGGTGTTACTGTAAATACTGCAGACAGGGAGCTTTGTAAGAGCTGAGGTGTTACTGTAAATACTGCAGACAGGGAGCTGTAAGAGCTGAGGTGTTACTGTAAATACTGCAGACAGGGAGCTAAGAGCAGAGGTGTTACTGTAAATACTGCAGACAGGGATCTGTAAGAGCTGAGGTGTTACTGTAAATACTGCAGACAGGGATCTGTAAGAGCTGAGGTGTTACTGTAAATACTGCAGACAGGGCTTTGTAAGAGCTGAGGTGTTACTGTAAATACTGCAGACAGGGAGCTAAGAGCTGAGGTGTTACTGTAAATACTGCAGACAGGGAGCTAAGAGCTGAGGTGTTACTGTAAATACTGCAGACAGGGAGCTAAGAGCTGAGGTGTTACTGTAAATACTGCAGACAGGGAGCTAAGAGCTGAGGTGTTACTGTAAATACTGCAGACAGGGCTCTGTAAGAGCTGAGGTGTTACTGTAAATACTGCAGACAGGGAGCTAAGAGCTGAGATGTTACTGTAAATACTGCAGACAGGGAGCTAAGAGCTGAGGTGTTACTGTAAATACTGCAGACAGGGAGCTAAGAGCTGTGGTGTTACTGTAAATACTGCAGACAGGGATCTGTAAGAGCTGAGGTGTTACTGTAAATACTGCAGACAGGGCTCTGTAAGAGCTGAGGTGTTACTGTAAATACTGCAGACAGGGAGCTAAGAGCTGAGGTGTTACTGTAAATACTGCAGACAGGGCTCTGTAAGAGCTGAGGTGTTACTGTAAATACTGCAGACAGGGCTCTGTAAGAGCTGAGGTGTTACTGTAAATACTGCAGACAGGGCTCTGTAAGAGAATACACAAAATGTTTTACTATTAAAAGGTGCAATGTGCAGAAATTCCTCTGCCATTTCCTGGTTACTAAAATTCTAATAGTTCGCCTAATTTCCAGTTCATGTGACAAAACAAGCAAGTCTAGTGTAGAGAATCACTGTACCATCTAATCCTCTGTGAAATATATTTTCAAGAACGAGAAATGTTGTATTTTCAGCTGTTTGACGCTGGTGTACAAAACAGGAAGTAAAAAACGCACAAAAAAAAACTCAACTTAAAGCACGGGAAGCATAGAAATGTCACACATAGAAACAAATGTAACACTTCTTAGAATTGCTTTCCATGCGAATGACAGCTCTATAACTCACATTTCTATGTGCATTTGGTCACATCTTGTAGCCTTTACAACAGGGAAGATCTGTCAGCAACGTCCACTGTTCTCCGAGAGTTGCTGCATGTCCTCTTCCCTTCAGAGAACACACAGCCATCCTATTGTCTTCACACCCGCTCTGCTCACTAATTTACAGTCAGGATATCACAAGGCAAACAAACCAACATGGAGGGTTAGAGATGGCTATATTTTAACAACAACAAGGAGACCATAAACACTTCCCGGACAACGTTTGTGTCCCAAATGGCACCCTACATGCCCTATGGGCCCTGGCCAAAAGTAGTGCACTAGATAGGGAATAGGGTGCCATTTGGAACTCGAACAGAATGCTTTCTGTGTTAATTATATCTAGCGTCTTAGTGTGAAATGTGAAATGTGGGGCGGTCTGTAATTTGTCTCAATTAGAAAGCAACCAAGGTAAAAAAAAAAAAAAAAAAAACTTCTTTAGCTAACAATCACACACCACAAAGAGGTAGGTCTTTCTTTCAGGAGTCTGTTGTGTTTCTGATCAATAGGGTTATCTTTGAATATGAAAACATGTTTGTCACATAAAACAGTGCTGGGTTAGATTTAAAGGGCCCAAAGAGTGTTTAGGGAGGGTCTGAGCACCTCAGAACAGCGTGTGTGTTTTCATTAGCCAAGCGGTGCAGTACGTAGTCATGTCCCAGTTATCAGCAGAGGTGGTTAAAACACACGGCTTCTGTCTAGAGGGAGGGAGGGAGGGAGGGGGAGGGAGGGAGGGAGGGAGGGAGGGGGAGGGAGGGAGGGAGGGAGGGAGGGACAAACTGACTGAGAGATGGAGGAGGGAGGGAGGGGAGGGACAAACTGACTGAGGGAGGGAGGGGGAGGGAGGGAGGGAGGGAGGGAGGGAGGGAGGGAGGGAGGAGGGAGGGAGGGAGGGAGGGGGAGGGAGGGAGGGAGGGAGGGAGGGAGGGAGGGAGGGGACAAACTGACTGAGAGATGGAGGGAGGGAGGGAGGGGAGGGAGGGAGGGAGGGAGGGAGGGAGGGAGGGAGGGAGGGGGAGGGAGGGAGGGAGGGACAAACTGACTGAGAGATGGAGGGAGGGGGAGGGAGGGAGGGAGGGAGGGAGGGAGGGAGGGAGGAGGGAGGGAGGGAGGGAGGGAGGGAGGGAGGGAGGGAGGGAGGGAGGGAGGAGGGAGGGAGGGAGGGAGAGGGACAAACTGACTGAGAGATGGAGGGAGGGAGGGGAGGGAGGGAGGGAGGGAGGGAGGGAGGGAGGGAGGAGGGAGGGAGGGAGGGAGGGAGGGGGAGGGAGGGACAAACTGACTGAGAGATGGAGGGAGGGACGAGCAGATGGAGGGAGGGACAGTTTAAATTATAGGTGTGTTGAGGTATTCAACTTCTGCCACCCTCCCGAACCTCACCATTCCATTCCTTTCCTTCCCTCACCCCATCTCACGCAGTCACCCCTAGCCTCCCCATCTCACGCAGTCACCCCTCCCCCCATCTCACGCAGTCACCCCTAGCCTCCCCATCTCACGCAGTCACCCCAGCCTCCCCATCTCACGCAGTCACCCTAGCCTCCCCCATCTCACGCAGTCACCCCTAGCCTCCCCCATCTCACGCAGTCACCCCTAGCCTCCTCAATTCTCACCCAGTCACCCCTTGCCTCCCCCATTCTCACCCAGTCACCCCTAGCCTCCCCATTCTCACCCCTACCCAGTCCAGTCTCCTCCCGTCAACAGTGAAGAGGCATGCTGGCCTTCTAGGCAGAGTTCCTCTGTCCAGTCTCAACGTCAACAGTGAAGAGGCAACTCCGGGATGCTGGCCTTCTAGGCAGAGTTCCTCTGTCCAGTCTCAACGTCAACAGTGAAGAGGCGACTCCGGGATGCTGGCCTTCTAGGCAGAGTTCCAAAGAAAAAGCCATATCTCAGACTGGCAAAGTGAAAAGAAAAGATGGGCAAAAGAACAGAGACACTGGACAGAGGAACTCTGCCTAAAGAAAAGCATCCCGGAGTATCTCAGACTTGATGTTGAAAAGAAAAGATGGGCCTAGAAGAACAGCATCCCGGAGGTTGCCTCTGGATGTTGAGGAACTCTGCCTAGAAGACCAGCATCCCGGAGTTGCCTCTTCACTGTTGATGTTGTGACTGGACAGAGGAACTCTGCCTGAAGGGAGTAGTACACAGCGTTGTACAAGATCTTCAGTTTC
>NW_024608630.1:67500-71067 GCF_018296145.1 Oncorhynchus tshawytscha | reverse complement strand
AGGAAGGACACCTGTATCTCTGTAGAGACTCTGGGAGTAATGATACTGAGTTAGGAAGGACGCCTGTATCTCTGTAGAGACTCTGGGAGTATTGATACTGAGTTAGGAAGGACGCCTGTATCTCTGTAGAGACTCTGGGAGTATTGATACTGAGTTAGGAAGGACACCTGTATCTCTGTAGAGACTCTGGGAGTATTGATACTGAGTTAGGAAGGACGCCTGTATCTCTGTAGAGACTCTGGGAGTATTGATACTGAGTTAGGAAGGACGCCTGTATCTTTGTAGAGACTCTGGGACTCTGGGAGTATTGATACTGAGTTAGGAAGGACGCCTGTATCTCTGTAGAGACTCTGGGAGTATTGATACTGAGTTAGGAAGGACGCCTGTATCTCTGTAGAGACTCTGGGAGTATTGATACTGAGTTAGGAAGGACGCCTGTATCTCTGTAGAGACTCTGGGAGTATTGATACTGAGTTAGGAAGGACGCCTGTATCTTTGTAGAGACTCTGGGAGTATTGATACTGAGTTAGGAAGGACGCCTGTATCTCTGTAGAGACTCTGGGAGTATTGATACTGAGTTAGGAAGGACGCCTGTATCTCTGTAGAGACTCTGGGAGTATTGATACTGAGTTAGGAAGGACGCCTGTATCTCTGTAGAGACTCTGGGAGTATTGATACTGAGTTAGGAAGGACGCCTGTATCTTTGTAGAGACTCTGGGAGTATTGATACACCATCCAAAGAGTTATTAATAACTCAAGCATGATATTTTTTTTTTTATCCATCTACCAATAGCTGCCCTTCTTTGCGAAGCATTGGAAAACCTCCCTTGTCTTTGAACTTGAATCTGTGTTTGAAATTCACTACTCGACTGAGGGACCTTACAAATAATTGTTTGTGTAGTCATTAAAAAATCATGTTAAACACTATTATTGCACACAGAGTCCATGCAACTTATTATGTTACTTGTTGAGAACATTTAGGCTTGCCACACCAACGGCTTGAAAACTTATTCACTCAAGAAATTTCAGTTTATTATTTTTTATTAATTTGTCAAATTTTCTAAAAATATAATTCCACTTTGACAATATGGGGTATTGTGTAGAGTACTGTGGCACAAATTCTCAATTTAATCTAATTTAAATTCAGGTTGTAACAAAACAAAATATGGAAAAAGTCAAGGGGTGTGAATACTTTCTGAAGGCATCTATTGCCATGTCCCCACAACGTTACCACACCCTGAATAAACATCCTGGAAACCTTTTAAACAGACAACATGTGTTCTGGGAACGTTCTTGTATCATCAGGTGAATGTTTTTTGTACCATAAAAGAAACATGGTAGAATTATCTGGACAGTTTTTGTGTTTTGGGAACATATATTTTGCAATGTCCCCACAATGCTCTCACCAGAATGTTCCTACAAACAAATGAAAAAAGAACAGGTTAAATGTGTTCTGGGAACCTTTAAAGAACAGAAACAAAGAACAGGTTAAATGTGTTCTGGGAACCTTTAAAGAACAGGTTAAATGTGTTCTGGGAACCTTTAAAGAACAGATTAAATGTGTTCTGGGAACCTTTAAAGAACAGGTTAAATGTGTTCTGGGAACCTTTAAAGAACAGGTTAAATGTGTTCTGGGAACCTTTAAAGAACAGGTTAAATGTGTTCTGGGAACCTTTAAAGAACAGGTTAAATGTGTTCTGGGAACCTTTAAAGAACAGGTTAAATGTGTTCTAGGAACCTTTAAAGAACAGGTTAAATGTGTTCTAGGAACCTTTAAAGAACAGGTTAAATGTGTTCTCAGAACATTCTTGCAACATCAGGCAAATGTTTTATACAAACATTCTAGAATCATCACCATGACTGGACAGTTTTTGTTTTATGAGAAGATTTGCCGCAACCTAACAAATGTTCTGGGAAATTTTACAGAACCAATTTTGGTTTGCTGGGCGTCCTCCTTCCCTGTCCTACGTCAAACCCATTCGGAGAGACTGAGCTAACGATGGAACAACGGGTGTCATCTTTCCAAATCTGTTCTGCCTCCATCACACACAGGACATAAAGACATGCCTGAGGGTCGGGGCCAAACCCCTGGACTATATCAGAGGGGAGACTGGACCCAGAACCATGAGGCCATGAAGCCTCCATCAGGCCCAGTGATCGGTCTGAGTTTGGCCAGGACAGAGGCACAATGCTGGGTTCGGTTTGGCAGGAGGAGTGGGGCCCCACTGGTGGAGGGAAGGTGGGCTGGAGGGGTGGAGAAATGGAGGGATGGAGGGGCCAGAGCAGGGGCATGTATAGTGTGTCCTCAGGCTGGGAGACGGGGGGGAGAGAAATGGAGAGACAGGGAGAAACAGGGGAGGCAGGAAGAGACAGGGAGTAGCAGGGGAGGCTGGGGGAAGACAGGTGGAGGCTGGGAGGAGACAGGGAGAGACAGGAGAGAGACAGGGGAGAGACCGGAGAGAGACAGGGGAGAGACGGGAGAGACAGGAGAGAGACAGGGGAGAGACAGGGGAGAGATAGGGGAGAGACAGGGGAGAGACAGGGGAGAGATAGGGAGAGACAGGGGAGAGACAGGAGAGAGACAGGAGAGAGACAGGGAGAGACAGGGGAGAGACAGGGGAGAGACCGGAGAGAGACAGGGAGAGACGGGGGAGAGACAGGAGAGACGGGGAGAGATGTGAGACAGGGGAGAGACAGGAGAGAGACAGGGGAGAGACAGGAGAGAGACAGGGGAGAGACGGGGAGAGACAGGAGAGAGACGGGGAGAGACGGGGAGAGACAGGGAGAGACAGGAAGTGACAGGTGGAGGCTGGGAGCAGACAGGGGAGAGACAGGAGAGAGACAGGAGAGAGACAGGAGAGAGACAGGGGAGAGACAGAGGAGGCTGGGGAGACGGGGAGAGACAGAGGGAGGCTGGAGACAGGGGGAGGTGGGGAGAGACAGAGGGAGGCTGGGGAGAGACAGAGGGAGGCTGGGAGAGACAGGGGGAGACAGGAGGGAGAGGAGACAGGGAGAGGCTGGGGAGAGACAGGAGGAAACAGGGAGGCGGGGAGAGAGGGGAGAGACAGGAGAAAGACAGGAGAAAGGCAGGGAGAGACAGGGGAGAGACAGGAGAGAGACAGAGAGAGACAGGAGAAAGACAGGAGAGAGACAGGGGAGAGACAGGAGAGAGACAGGAGAGAGACAGGGGAGAGACAGGAGAAAGACAGGGAGAGACAGGGAGAGACAGGGGAGAGACAGGGAGAGACAGGGGAGAGACAGGGGAGAGACAGGGAGAGACAGGGAGAGACAGGAGAGAGACAGGGAGAGACAGAGAGAGAGACAGGGAGAGAGACAGGAGAGAGACAGGGAGAGACAGGAGAGAGAGACAGGAGGAGAGACAGGGAGAGACAGGGAGAGACAGGAGAGAGACAGGAGAGAGACAGGGAGAGAGATGGAGAGAGACAGGGGAGAGACAGGGGAGAGACAGGGAGAGACGGAGAGAGACAGGGAGAGAGACAGGGAGAGACAGAGGAGACAGATAGGAGAGACAGAGGAGAGAGAGAGGGAGACAGGGAGAGACAGGAG
>NW_024608630.1:40000-62500 GCF_018296145.1 Oncorhynchus tshawytscha | reverse complement strand
ACGGGGAGAGACAGGAGAGAGACGGGGAGAGACAGGAGAGAGACAGGGGAGAGACAGGAGAGAGAGGGGAGAGACAGGAGAGAGACAGGAGAGAGACAGGGAGAGACAGGGAGACAGGAGAGAGACAGGGGAGAGACAGGGGAGAGACAGGAAGTGACAGGTGGAGGCTGGGAGCAGACAGGGAGAGACAGGGAGAGACAGAGGGAGGCTGGTGGAGAGACAGAGGGAGGCTGGGAGAGACAGGGGAGACAGGAGTGAGAGGAGGAGACAGGGGGAGGCTGGGGGGAGACAGGAGGAAACGGGGAGGCGGGGGAGAGAGGGGGAGACAGGAGAGGTTCACTCTAACCACAGCATGTGAACCAACGCTGAGCAAGCACACACACACACACACACACACAACTGAACGTCATTGACCAGGATGGAAAGGCCTATCCGACATCCAACCCAATGAGCAATAACAACAGAAAGGAAACCCAGAACAGAGGACGGATAGAGGCTTGAGACAGAACATGAGAGAAAGACAGACTGAGAAAACAGTGAAACCACAGCAACGTGGGGTTGTCCCAATGACAACTCATGAATAATAACAGCCTGTGTTCCAGGTGCGTCCCTAATGGCACCCTATAGTGCCTAGGGGACTGGTACAAACTAGTGCACTATAAAGGAGATAGCGTGCTATTTGTTGGCGCAGAAATAAACTAACTATCCTCTGGTGGAGCTTTATACTGTAACACAACCTGGAGAGATGGACTGAAGGGTACAACACACACACACACACACACACACACACACACACACACACACACACACACACACACACACACACACACACACACACACACACACACACACACACACACTACCTGGAGAGATGGACTGAAGGGTACAACATACACACTACCTAGCTAACACCAGGGATTATCACTGTATTAAAGTTTCTCTCAGACCACTAATGAGACGGTGGGCCCAGTTTCCACCCTGTACCCCCTCCACCCACCATGGTCAGACCGGGTCAAACTAAAGTATCTGTGATGTTCAACGAGGGTGTGTGTGTGTTTCTTTAGCTGTACAGTTCTGGGTTCTGGTTTCGCTGGTTTCTAGTGGGCTCTAGAAGGTTCTGGTTTCACTGGTTTCTTATGGGCTCTAGAAGGTTCTAGGTTCTAGTGGGCTCTAGAAGGTTCTGGTTTCACTAGTTTCTAATGGGCTTTAGAAGGTTCTGGTTTCGCTGGTTTCTAATGGGCTCTATAAGGTTCTGGTTTCGCTGGTTTCTAATGGGCTCTATAAGGTTCTGGTTTCGCTGGTTTCTAATGGGCTCTATAAGGTTCTGGTTTCGCTGGTTTCTAGTGGGCTCTAGAAGGTTCTGGTTTCGCTGGTTTCTAATGGGCTCTATAAGGTTCTGGTTTCGCTGGTTTCTAGTGGGCTCTAGAAGGTTCTGGTTTCGCTGGTTTCTAGTGGGCTCTAGAAGGTTCTGGTTTTGCTGGTTTCTAATGGGCTCTATGAGGTTCTGGTTTCACTGATTTCTAGTGGGCTCTAGAAGGTTCTGGTTTTGCTGGTTTCTAGTGGGCTCTAGAAGGTTCTGGTTTCTAGTGGGCTCTAGGAGGTTCTGGTTTCGCTGGTTTCTAGTGGGCTCTAGAAGGTTCTGGTTTCGCTGGTTTCTAGTGGGCTCTATAAGGTTCTGGTTTCGCTGGTTTCTAGTGGGCTCTAGAAGGTTCTGGTTTCACTGGTTTCTTATGGGCTCTAGGGTTCTGGGTTCTAGTGGGCTCTAGAAGGTTCTGGTTTCGCTGGTTTCTAGTGGGCTCTAGAAGGTTCTGGTTTCACTGGTTTCTTATGGGCTCTAGAAGGTTCTGGGTTCAAGTGGGCTCTAGAAGGTTCTGGTTTCACTAGTTTCTAATGGGCTTTAGAAGGTTCTGGTTTCGCTGGTTTCTAGTGGGCTCTAGAAGGTTCTGGTTTCTGGTTTCTAATGGGCTCTATAAGGTTCTGGTTTCGCTGGTTTCTAATGGGCTCTATAAGGTTCTGGTTTCGCTGGTTTCTAGTGGGCTCTAGAAGGTTCTGGTTTCGCTGGTTTCTAATGGGCTCTATAAGGTTCTGGTTTCGCTGGTTTCTAGTGGGCTCTAGAAGGTTCTGGTTTCGCTGGTTTCTAGTGGGCTCTAGAAGGTTCTGGTTTTGCTGGTTTCTAATGGGCTCTATGAGGTTCTGGTTTCACTGATTTCTAGTGGGCTCTAGAAGGTTCTGGTTTTGCTGGTTTCTAGTGGGCTCTAGAAGGTTCTGGTTTCTAGTGGGCTCTAGGAGGTTCTGGTTTCGCTGGTTTCTAGTGGGCTCTAGAAGGTTCTGGTTTCGCTGGTTTCTAGTGGGCTCTATAAGGTTCTGGTTTCGCTGGTTTCTAGTGAGCTCTATAAGGTTCTGGTTTCGCTGGTTTCTAGTGGGCTCTAGAAGGTTCTGGTTTTGCTGGTTTCTAATGGGCTCTATGAGGTTCTGGTTTCACTGATTTCTAGTGGGCTCTAGAAGGTTCTGGTTTTGCTGGTTTCTAGTGGGCTCTAGAAGGTTCTGGTTTCTAGTGGGCTCTAGGAGGTTCTGGTTTCGCTGGTTTCTAGTGGGCTCTAGAAGGTTCTGGTTTTGCTGGTTTCTAGTGGGCTCTAGAAGGTTCTGGTTTCGCTGGTTTCTAGTGGGCTCTATAAGGTTCTGGTTTCGCTGGTTTCTAGTGGGCTCTATAAGGTTCTGGTTTCGCTGGTTTCTAGTGGGCTCTAGAAGGTTCTGGTTTCGCTGGTTTCTAGTGGGCTCTAGAAGGTTCTGGTTTCTAGTGGGCTCTAGAAGGTTCTGGTTTCTAGTGGGCTCTAGAAGGTTCTGGTTTCTAGTGGGCTCTAGAAGGTTCTGGTTTCTAGTGGGCTCTAGAAGGTTCTGGTTTCTAGTGGGCTCTAGAAGGTTCTGGTTTCTAATGGGCTCTAGAAGGTTCTGGTTTCTAGTGGGCTCTAGAAGGTTCTGGTTCATAGGTTCATGTCAATACATATTTTTACATCTTGTAAATTCCTTCCCCTCTATAACAACCTGACCGGCTACGGACAGTTGAATTTCTCCTACCAACGCAGCCCACTCTGTCCCTCCACCCTTCCGTCTAAACCTCCCTCCATCCCTTTATCCATCCGCCCAAAAACCGCAATGTGGGAACGGAAAGGAGGTCATGGGAGTGGTGGAGGGAGTAGGAGCGGGGGAGGTGAGGGCGGTTTGGGAGCAGGAACCTGATTCGCCCATTTTACCTGAGAGGAATCGCAGATATTCTCAAATGAGGAACCAGAGCAGGCTTCAAAGGACAGAGAAGAGAGGACAGAGAGGACGGAGAGGACAGAGAGGACAAATAGGAAAGAGAGGACAGAGAGGACGGAGAGGACAGAGAGGACAGAGATGATGGAGAGGACAGAGAGGACAGAGAGGACGGAGAGGACAGAGAGGACAAATAGGAAAGAGAGGACGGAGAGGACAGAGAGGACAAATAGGAAAGAGAGGACGGAGAGGACAGAGAGGACAAATAGGAAAGAGAGGACGGAGAGGACAGAGAGGACAAATAGGAAAGAGAGGACAGAGAGGACAAATAGGAAAGAGAGGACAGAGAGGACAGAAAGGAGAGAGAGGACAGAGAGGACAGAGAGGACAAATAGGAAAGAGAGGACGGAGAGGACAGAGAGAGTGAGAGAACGAGAAACAGAAAAATAATGATGGAGAAAATGAGAGAGAGGGGGAGGAGAAAGAAATGTTTGTTCTACAATGAGGCCTCTACACTCTTAGAAACAAATGACTATCTGGTTCCACGTAGAACCCTTTTGTGTTCCACGTAGGACCCTCTGTGGACACACACACACACAAATGGTTCTACCTAGAACCAAAAAGGGTTGTCCTATGGGGACAGAGTGTACACAGCCTTCACACATCATCAGACATAGAGTGGAACAAGAGAAACACCTCTCTCACCTTGACGTGTTGAGAGCTCTCATTGAGGTTGTCCTCTCTCTTCCTGACCTCCTGCACCAGCTGGGCGTTCTTACTCTTCTCCACCTGCTCCTTATGTTTCAGGTGGGCCACCGTCTTAGTCTGGTCCTTCACCTGTCTGGAGAGATACAGGGAGAGGACAGTTAGATAACATACAGACTACACTAGTCCTAACACCTGTCTGGAGAGATACAGGGAGAGGACAGTTAGATAACATACAGACTACACTAGTCCTAACACCTGTCTGGAGAGATACAGGGGAGAGGACAGTTAGATAACATACAGACCACACTAGTCCTAACACCTGTCTGGAGAGATACAGGGGAGAGGACAGTTAGATAACATACAGACCACACTAGTCCTAACACCTGTCTGGAGAGATACAGGGGAGAGGACAGTTAGATAACATACAGACCACACTAGTCCTAACACCTGTCTGGAGAGATACAGGGAGAGGACAGTTAGATAACATACAGACCACACTAGTCCTAACACCTGTCTGGAGAGATACAGGGGAGAGGACAGTTAGATAACATACAGACTACACTAGTCCTAACACCTGTCTGGAGAGATACAGGGAGAGGACAGTTAGATAACATACAGACTACACTAGTCCTAACACCTGTCTGGAGAGATACAGGGGAGAGGACAGTTAGATAACATACAGACTACACTAGTCCTAACACCTGTCTGGAGAGATACAGGGGAGAGGACAGTTAGATAACATACAGACTACACTAGTCCTAACACCTGTCTGGAGAGATTTTTATTTATTTATTTCACCTTTATTTAACCAGGTAGGCAAGTTGAGAACAAGTTCTCATTTACAATTGCGACCTGGCCAAGATAAAGCAAAGCAGTTCGACAGATACAACGACACAGAGTTACATATGGAGTAAAACAAACATACAGTCAATAATACAGTATAAACAAGTCTAAATACGATGTGAGCAAATGAGGTGAGAAGGGAGGTAAAGGCAAAAAAGGCCATGGTGGCAAAGTAAATACAATATAGCAAGTAAAACACTGGAATGGTAGTTTTGTAATGGAAGAATGTGCAAAGTAGAAATAAAAATAATGGGGTGCAAAGGAGCAAAATAAATAAATAAATTAAATACAGTTGGGAAAGAGGTAGTTGTTTGGGCTAAATTATAGGTGGGCTATGTACAGGTGCAGTAATCTGTGAGCTGCTCTGACAGTTGGTGCTTAAAGCTAGTGAGGGAGATAAGTGTTTCCAGTTTCAGAGATTTTTGTAGTTCGTTCCAGTCATTGGCAGCAGAGAACTGGAAGGAAAGGCGGCCAAAGAAAGAATTGGTTTTGGGGGTGACTAGAGAGATATACCTGCTGGAGCGTGTGCTACAGGTGGGAGATGCTATGGTGACCAGCGAGCTGAGATAAGGGGACTTTACCTAGCAGGGTCTTGTAGATGACATGGAGCCAGTGGGTTTGGCGACGAGTATGAAGCGAGGGCCAGCCAACGAGAGCGTACAGGTCGCAATGGTGGGTAGTATATGGGGCTTTGGTGACAAAACGAATTGCACTGTGATAGACTGCATCCAAATTGTTGAGTAGGGTATTGGAGGCTATTTTGTAAATGACATCGCCAAAGTCGAGGATTGGTAGGATGGTCAGTTTTACAAGGGTATGTTTGGCAGCATGAGTGAAGGATGCTTTGTTGCGAAATAGGAAGCCAATTCTAGATTTAACTTTGGATTGGAGATGTTTGATATGGGTCTGGAAGGAGAGTTTACAGTCTAACCAGACACCTAAGTATTTGTAGTTGTCCACGTATTCTAAGTCAGAGCCGTCCAGAGTAGTGATGTTGGACAGGCGGGTAGGTGCAGGTAGCGATCGGTTGAAGAGCATGCATTTAGTTTTACTTGTATTTAAGAGCAATTGGAGGCCACGGAAGGAGAGTTGTATGGCATTGAAGCTTGCCTGGAGGGTTGTTAACACAGTGTCCAAAGAAGGGCCGGAAGTATACAGATACAGGGGAGAGGACAGTTAGATAACATACAGACTACACTAGTCCTAACACCTGTCTGGAGAGATACAGGGGAGAGGACAGTTAGATAACATACAGACCACACTAGTCCTAACACCTGTCTGGAGAGATACAGGGGAGAGGACAGTTAGATAACATACAGACTACACTAGTCCTAACACCTGTCTGGAGAGATACAGGGGAGAGGACAGTTAGATAACATACAGACCACACTAGTCCTAACACCTGTCTGGAGAGATACAGGGGAGAGGACAGTTAGATAACATACAGACTACACTAGTCCTAACACCTGTCTGGAGAGATACAGGGGAGAGGACAGTTAGATAACATACAGACTACACTAGTCCTAACACCTGTCTGGAGAGATACAGGGGAGAGGACAGTTAGATAACATACAGACTACACTAGTCCTAACACCTGTCTGGAGAGATACAGGGGAGAGGACAGTTAGATAACATACAGACCACACTAGTCCTAACACCTGTCTGGAGAGATACAGGGAGAGGACAGTTAGATAACATACAGACCACACTAGTCCTAACACCTGTCTGGAGAGATACAGGGAGAGGACAGTTAGATAACATACAGACTACACTAGTCCTAACACCTGTCTGGAGAGATACAGGGGAGAGGACAGTTAGATAACATACAGACCACACTAGTCCTAACACCTGTCTGGAGAGATACAGGGGACAGAGGGGAGCGAACATAGCCTTGCTATTGAGAAAGGCTGCCGTAGGCAGACCTGGCTCTCAAGAGAAGTGCCCACTGCCCACAAAATGAGGTGGAAACTGAGCTGCACTTCCTAACCTCCTGCCAAATGTATGACCATATTAGAGAGACATATTTCCCTCAGATTACACAGACCCACAAAGAATTACAAAACAAACCCAATGTTGATAAACTCCCATATCTACTGGGTGAAATACCACAGTGTGACATCACAGCAGCAAGATGTGACCTGTTGCCACAAGAAAAGGGCAACCAGTGAAGAACAAACACCATTGTAAATACAACCCATATTTATGTTTATTTATTTTCTCTTGTGTCCTTTAACTATTTGTACATCGTTACAACACTGTATATGTATAATATGACATTTGTAATGTCTTTATTCTTTTGCAACTTCTGTGAGTGTAATGTTTACTGTTCATTGTTATTGTTTATTTCACTTTTGTTTACTTTCTACCTCACTTGCTTTGGTAATGTTAACACATGTTTCCCATGTCAATAAAGCCCCTTGAATTGAATGTAATTGAGAGGAGAGGTCTGGTGCTCCTCCAAAGCCCATTACAGAGGAACAAGGTGATATGAAGTGGAACAGTGGAACAGGGCTGAGAGTAACAGGGCTAAGTGGAACAGGGCTGAGAGTAACAGGGCTAAGTGGAACAGGGCTGAGTGGAACAGTGGAACAGGGCTGAGTGGAACAGTGGAACAGGGCTGAGTAGAACAGGGCTGAGTGGAACAGTGGAACAGGGCTGAGTGGAACAGGGCTGAGTGGAACAGGGCTGAGTGGAACAGGGCTGAGTGGAACAGGGCTGAGTGGAACAGTGGAACAGGGCTGAGTGGAACAGGGCTGAGTGGAACAGGGCTGAGTGGAACAGTGGAACAGGGCTGAGTGGAACAGTGGAACAGGGCTGAGTAGAACAGGGCTGAGTGGAACAGGGCTGAGTGGAACAGGGCTGAGTGGAACAGGGCTGAGTGGAACAGTGGAACAGGGCTGAGTGGAACAAGGCTGAGTGGAACAGGGCTGAGTGGAACAGGGCTGAGTGGAACAGGGCTGAGTAGAACAGGGCTGAGTGGAACAGGGCTGAGTGGAACAGGGCTGAGTGGAACAGTGGAACAGGGCTGAGTGGAACAGGGCTGAGTGGAACAGTGGAACAGGGCTGAGTGGAACAGTGGAACAGGGCTGAGTGGAACAGTGGAACAGGGCTGAGTGGAACAGTGGAACAGGGCTGAGTGGAACAGTGGAACAGGGCTGAGTGGAACAGTGGAACAGGGCTGAGTGGAACAGTGGAACAGGGCTGAGTGGAACAGTGGAACAGGGCTGAGTAGAACAGGGCTGAGTGGAACAGGGCTGAGTGGAACAGGGCTGAGTGGAACAGTGGAACAGGGCTGAGTGGAACAAGGCTGAGTGGAACAGGGCTGAGTGGAACAGGGCTGAGTGGAACAGGGCTGAGTGGAACAGTGGAACAGGGCTGAGTGGAACAGGGCTGAGTGGAACAGTGGAACAGGGCTGAGTGGAACAGGGCTGAGTGGAACAGTGGAACAGGGCTGAGTGGAACAGTGGAACAGGGCTGAGTAGAACAGGGCTGAGTGGAACAGGGCTGAGTGGAACAGTGGAACAGGGCTGAGTGGAACAAGGCTGAGTGGAACAGGGCTGAGTGGAACAGGGCTGAGTGGAACAGGGCTGAGTGGAACAGGGCTGAGTAGAACAGGGCTGAGTGGAACAGGGCTGAGTGGAACAGGGCTGAGTGGAACAGTGGAACAGGGCTGAGTGGAACAGGGCTGAGTGGAACAGGGCTGAGTGGAACAGGGCTGAGTGGAACAGTGGAACAGGGCTGAGTGGAACAAGGCTGAGTGGAACAGGGCTGAGTGGAACAGGGCTGAGTGGAACAGTGGAACAGGGCTGAGTGGAACAGGGCTGAGTGGAACAGTGGAACAGGGCTGAGTGGAACAGTGGAACAGGGCTGAGTAGAACAGGGCTGAGTGGAACAGGGCTGAGTGGAACAGGGCTGAGTGGAACAGTGGAACAGGGCTGAGTGGAACAAGGCTGAGTGGAACAGGGCTGAGTGGAACAGTGGAACAGGGCTGAGTGGAACAAGGCTGAGTGGAACAGGGCTGAGTGGAACAGGGCTGAGTAGAACAGGGCTGAGTGGAACAGGGCTGAGTGGGGCCAACCCATACCTGTTATAGCACCTGATCACTCAAGACTACAGGAGGGTGTGTGCTTAGGACAAGTACACACACACACACACACACACACACACACACACACACACACACACACACACACACACACACACACACACACACACACACACACATACACACATACACACACACACACACACACAGGCCCAGCAGGCAAAATGTCCAGACACAGACAAAACCCACAGTATCAGCTCTAACTGGGGACATAGAATATGCTGCAGTGTAGAGAGAAGAGCCCAGTCCAGTCCAGTCCAACACAGTCCAGTCCAGTCCAGTCTAGTCTAGTCTAGTCCAGTCTAGCTCAGCCCAGTCCAGTCCAGTCCAGTCCAGTCCAGTCCAGTCCAGTCTAGTCTAGTCCAGTCTAGCTCAGCCCAGCCCAGTCCAGTCCAGCCCAGTCTAGTCCAATCTAGCTCAGCCCAGTCCAGTCTAGTCCAGTCCAGACATTTGCCCAGCCCAGTCCAGTTCAGTTTAGTCCAGCTCAGCCAAGTCCAATCCAGACATTACCCCAGTCAAGTCTAGTCCAGTCTAGTCCAGTCCAGTCCAGACATTCCCCCAGTCCAGCTCAGTCCAGTCAAGTCCAGTCCAGGCATTCCCCCAGTCCAGCTCAGACAAAGTCCAGTCTAGTCCAATCCAGTCCAGACATTCCCCCAGTCCAGCTCAGACAAAGTCCAGTCTAGTCCAATCCAGTCCAGTCTAGTCCAATCCAGTCCAGTCTAGACATTTCCCCAGTCCAGTCTATGTCCCCAGTCCAGTGTAGTCCAGTCCAGACATTTCCCCAGTCCAGTCTAGTCCATTCTAGACATTGCCCCAGTCCAGTCCAGTCTGTACCACTAGTTGTTGTTAGAGGAGCTGGGTATGTGTGTGTGGGTGTGTATGAGAGTGTGTGGGGGTATGAGTGTGAGTGTGTGTATGTGTGTGTGGGTATGAGTGTGTGTACCTGCGTGCAGAATGGTGTCAGCAACTCACAGAGGGAACACAGAGACTAGACCAATGTAGATGGGCAGAGATGATGCAATGCTGTGTCTGGGTCTCACAGGGAGAACAGAACTGGGTCTCACAGGGAGAACTGGGTCTCACAGGGAGAACAGAACTGGGTCTCACAGGGAGAACTGGGTCACACAGGGAGAACTGGGTCTCACAGGGAGAACAGAACTGTGTCTCACAGGGAGAACAGAAATGGGTCACACAGGGAGAACAGAACTGGGTCACACAGGGAGAACAGAACTGGGTCACACAGGGAGAACAGAAATGGGTCACACAGGGAGAACAGAAATGGGTCACACAGGGAGAACAGAAATGGGCCACACAGGGAGAACAGAAATGGGCCACACAGGGAGAACAGAACTGGGTCACACAGGGAGAACAGAACTGGGTCACACAGGGAGAACAGAACTGGGTCACACAGGGAGAACAGAAATGGGCCACACAGGGAGAACAGAACTGGGTCTCACAGGGAGAACAGAACTGGGTCACACAGGGAGAACTGGGTCAGAGACTGGGTCACACAGGGAGAACAGAACTGGGTCACACAGGGAGAACAGAACTGGGTCACACAGGGAGAACAGAACTGGGTCTCACAGGGGTCTCAGAACAGAACTGGGTCACACAGGGAGAACAGAACTGGGTCTCACAGGGAGAACAGAACAGGGTCTCACAGGGAGAACAGAACTGGGTCTCACAGGGAGAACAGAACTGTCTGTTTAATGATCCAGTCATTTGAATGATGTAAAGCATATATTTCTCTAAGTGGACGATCAATAACTTATAGTAGAGTTGGAATGGCAAACACAATGCATGTCTGTATGTTCATGAGTGTGTGTGTGCGTACGCGTGTGTGTGTGTGTGTGTGTGTGTGTGTGTGTGTGTGTGTGTGTGTGTGTGTGTGTGTGTGTGTGTGTGTGTGTGTGTGTGTGTGTGTGTGTGTGTGTGTGTGTGTGTATAACAGGTCATAAATATCCAGGAATGTTCAAACTTGGTGTTTCCAACCCGGTCAGCCATCTGCTTGGCTACAGAGCAGTTTCCCAATGAACAACTGGCCCCCCTTATTCTCTACAGACAGTCTCCTGGACTGAGTCCCTAATGACACCCTGTCCTCTATATAGTGCACTAGACATGACCAGAACCCTATGATATGAAGGGAGTAGAGTGAACAGAACCCTATGGTATGAAGGGAGTAGAGGGAACAGAACCCTATGGTATGAAGGGAGTAGAGTGAACAGAACCCTATGGTATGAAGGGAGTAGAGTGAACAGAACCCTATGGTATGAAGGGTGAACAGAACCCTATGGTATGAAGGGAGTAGAGTGAACAGAACCCTATGGTATGAAGGGTGAACAGAACCCTATGGTATGAAGGGAGTAGAGTGAACAGAACCCTATGGTATGAAGGGAGTAGAGTGAACAGAACCCTATGGTATGAAGGGAACAGAGGGTGAACAGAACCCTATGGTATGAAGGGAGTAGAGTAAACAGAACCCTATGGTATGAAGGGAGTAGAGTGAACAGAACCCTATGGTATGAAGGGAGTAGAGTGAACAGAACCCTATGGTATGATGGGAGTAGAGTGAACAGAACCCTATGGTATGAAGGGAGTAGAGTGAACAGAACCCTATGGTATGAAGAGTAGAGTGAACAGAACCCTATGGTATGAAGGGAGAACCCTATGAGAAGGGAGTAGAGTGAACAGAACCCTATGGTATGAAGGGAGTAGAGTGAACAGAACCCTATGGTATGAAGGGAGAACCCTAGGTATGTGAACAGAACCCTATGGTATGAAGGGAGTAGAGTGAACAGAACCCTATGGTATGATGGGAGTAGAGTGAACAGAACCCTATGGTATGAAGGGAGTAGAGTGAACAGAACCCTATGGTATGAAGGGAGTAGAGTGAACAGAACCCTATGGTATGAAGGGAGTAGAGTGGTATGAAGGGAGTAGAGTGAACAGAACCCTATGGTATGAAGGGAACAGAACCCTGGAACCCTATGGTATGAAGGGAGTAGAGTGAACAGAACCCTATGGTATGAAGGGTAGTAACAGAACCCTATGGTGAACAGAACCCTATGGTATGAAGGGAGTAGAGTGAACAGAACCCTATGGTATGAAGGGAGTAGAACAGAACCCTATGGTATGAAGGGAGTAGAGTGAACAGAACCCTATGGTATGAAGGGAGGAGTAGAGGAACAGAACCCTATGGTATGAAGGGAGTAGAGTGAACAGAACTCTATGGTATGAAGGGAGTAGAGGGAACAGAACCCTATGGTATGAAGGGAGTAGAGTGAACAGAACCCTATGGTATGAAGGGAGTAGAGGGAACAGAACCCTATGGTATGAAGGGAGTAGAGTGAACAGAACCCTATGGTATGAAGGGAGTAGAGGGAACAGAACCCTATGGTATGAAGGGAGTAGAGTGAACAGAACCCTATGGTATGAAGGGTGAACAGAACCCTATGGTATGAAGGATGAACAGAACCCTATGGTATGAAGGGAGTAGAGTGAACAGAACCCTATGGTATGAAGGGTAGAAACAGAACCCTATGGTATGAAGGGTGAACAGAACCCTATGGTATGAACAAGGAAACCTATGGTATGAAGGGTGAACAGAACCCTATGGTATGAAGGGAGTAGAGTGAACAGAACCCTATGGTATGAAGGGAGTAGAGTGAACAGAACCCTATGGTATGAAGGGTGAACAGAACCCTATGGTATGAACAATGAACAGAAACCTATGATATGATGAGGTATGAAGGGTGAACAGAACCCTATGGTATGAAGGGAGTAGAGTGAACAGAACCCTATGGTATGAAGGGAGTAGAGTGAACAGAACCCTATGGTATGAAGGGTGAACAGAACCCTATGGTATGAAGGATGAACAGAACCCTATGGTATGAAGGGTGAACAGAACCCTATGGTATGAAGGGAGAAGAGTGAACAGAACCCTATGGTATGAAGGGAGTAGAGTGAACAGAACCCTATGGTATGAAGGGAGTAGAGTGAACAGAACCCTATGGTATGAAGGGAGTAGAGTGAACATAACCCTATGGTATGAAGGGTGTAGAGTGAACAGAACCCTATGGTATGAAGGGTGAACAGAACCCTATGGTATGAAGGGAGTAGAGTGAACAGAACCCTATGGTATGAAGGGAGTAGAGTGAACAGAACCCTATGGTATGAAGGATGAACAGAACCCTATGGTATGAAGGATGAACAGAA
Source organism: Oncorhynchus tshawytscha (assembly GCF_018296145.1). Taxonomy (NCBI): domain Eukaryota; kingdom Metazoa; phylum Chordata; class Actinopteri; order Salmoniformes; family Salmonidae; genus Oncorhynchus; species Oncorhynchus tshawytscha. The sequence continues at coordinate 49,374 of NW_024608630.1, read as the reverse complement.
CCCTATGGTATGAAGGGAGTAGAGTGAACAGAACCCTATGGTATGAAGGGAGTAGAGTGAACAGAACCCTATGGTATGAAGGGTGAACAGAACCCTATGGTATGAAGGGAGTAGAGTGAACAGAACCCTATGGTATGAAGGGAGTATGATGAAGGGAGTGAACAGAACCCTATGGTATGAAGGGAGTAGAGTGAACAGAACCCTATGGTATGAAGGGAGTAGAGTGAACAGAACCCTATGGTATGAAGGGAGTAGAGTGAACAGAACCCTATGGTATGAAGGGTGAACAGAACCCTATGGTATGAAGGTTGAACAGAACCCTATGGTATGAAGGGAACAGAACCCTAGGTAGTGAACAGAACCCTATGGTATGAAGGGAGTAGAGTGAACAGAACCCTATGGTATGAAGGGGAGTAGAGAAGGGTGAACAGAACCCTATGGTATGAAGGAGTGAACAGAACCCTATGGTATGAAGGGAGTAGAGTGAACAGAACCCTATGGTATGAAGGGAGTAGGAACCCTATGTGAACAGAACCCTATGGTATGAAGGGAGTAGAGTAACAGAACCCTATGGTATGAAGGGAGTAGAGTGAACAGAACCCTATGGTATGAAGGGAGTAGGGGAACAGAACCCTATGGTATGAAGGGAGTAGAGGAACAGAACCCTATGGTATGAAGGGAGTAGAGGGAACAGAACCCTATGGTATGAAGGGAGTGAACAGAACCCTATGGTATGAAGGATATGGTATGAAGGAACAGAACCCTATGGTATGAAGGATGAACAGAACCCTATGGTATGAAGGGAGTAGAGTGAACAGAACCCTATGGTATGAAGGGTGAACAGAACCCTATGGTATGAACAATGAACAGAAACCTATGATATGAAGGGTGAACAGAACCCTATGGTATGAAGGGAGTAGAGTGAACAGAACCCTATGGTATGAAGGGAGTAGAGTGAACAGAACCCTATGGTATGAAGGGTGAACAGAACCCTATGGTATGAAGGATGAACAGAACCCTATGATATGAAGGGTGAACAGAACCCTATGGTATGAAGGGAGAAGGTGAACAGAACCCTATGGTATGAAGGGAGTAGAGTGAACAGAACCCTATGGTATGAAGGGAGTAGAGTGAACAGAACCCTATGGTATGAAGGGTGTAGAGTGAACAGAACCCTATGGTATGAAGGGTGTAGAGTGAACAGAACCCTATGGTATGAAGGGTGAACAGAACCCTATGGTATGAAGGGAGTAGAGTGAACAGAACCCTATGGTATGAAGGGAGTAGAGTGAACAGAACCCTATGGTATGAAGGATGAACAGAACCCTATGGTATGAAGGATGAACAGAACCCTATGGTATGAAGGATGAACAGAACCCTATGGTATGAAGGGAGTAGAGTGAACAGAACCCTATGGTATGAAGGGTGAACAGAACCCTATGGTATGAAGGGAGTAGAGTGAACAGAACCCTATGGTATGAAGGGTAGAGAACCCTATGATGAAGGGAGTAGAGTGAACAGAACCCTATGGTATGAAGGGAGTAGAGTGAACAGAACCCTATGGTATGAAGGGAGTAGAGTGAACAGAACCCTATGGTATGAAGGGAGTAGAGTGAACAGAACCCTATGGTATGAAGGGAGTAGAGTGAACAGAACCCTATGGTATGAAGGGAGTAGAGTGAACAGAACCCTATGGTATGAAGGGAATAGAGTGAACAGAACCCTATGGTATGAAGGGAGTAGAGTGAACAGAACCCTATGGTATGAAGGGAGTAGAGTGAACAGAACCCTATGGTATGAAGGGAGTAGAGTGAACATAACCCTATGGTATGAAGGGTGTAGAGTGAACAGAACCCTATGGTATGAAGGGTGAACAGAACCCTATGGTATGAAGGGAGTATGAAGAACCCTATGGTATGAAGGGTGAACAGAACCCTATGGTATGAAGGGAGAAGAGTGAACAGAACCCTATGGTATGAAGGGAGTAGAGTGAACAGAACCCTATGGTATGAAGGGAGTAGAAGTGAACAGAACCCTATGGTATGAAGGGTGTAGAGTGAACAGAACCCTATGGTATGAAGGGTGAAGAGTGAACAGAACCCTATGGTATGTGAACAGAACCCTATGGTATGAAGGGAGTGAACAGAACCCTATGGTATGAAGGGAGTAGAGTGAACAGAACCCTATGGTATGAAGGGAAGGAACAGAACCCTATGGTATGAAGGATGAACAGAACCCTATGGTATGAAGGATGAACAGAACCCTATGGTATGAAGGATGAACAGAACCCTATGGTATGAAGGGAGTAGAGTGAACAGAACCCTATGGTATGAAGGGTGAACAGAACCCTATGGTATGAAGGAGTAGAGTGAACAGAACCCTATGGTATGAAGGGAGTAGAGTGAACAGAACCCTATGGTATGAAGGGTGTAGAGTGAACAGAACCCTATGAAAGGGAGTAGAGTGAACAGAACCCTATGGTATGAAGGGAGTAGAGTGAACAGAACCCTATGGTATGAAGGGAGTAGAGTGAACAGAACCCTATGGTATGAAGGGTATGAACAGAACCCTATGGTATGAAGGTTGAACAGAACCCTATGGTATGAAGGGAGTAGAGTGAACAGAACCCTATGGTATGAAGGGAGTAGAGTGAACAGAACCCTATGGTATGAAGGGGTAGAAGGGAGTGAACAGAACCCTATGGTATGAAGGGAGTAGAGTGAACAGAACCCTATGGTATGAAGGGAGTAGAGTGAACAGAACCCTATGGTATGAAGGGAGTAGAGTGAACAGAACCCTATGGTATGAAGGGAGTAGAGTGAACAGAACCCTATGGTATGAAGGGAGTAGGGGGAACAGAACCCTATGGTATGAAGGGAGTAGAGTGAACAGAACCCTATGGTATGAAGGGAGTAGGGGGAACAGAACCCTATGGTATGAAGGGTGAACAGAACCCTATGGTATGAAGGATGAACAGAACCCTATGGTATGAAGGATGAACAGAACCCTATGGTATGAAGGGAGTAGAGTGAACAGAACCCTATGGTATGAAGGGTGAACAGAACCCTATGGTATGAACAATGAACAGAAACCTATGATATGAAGGGTGAACAGAACCCTATGGTATGAAGGGTGAACAGAACCCTATGGTATGAAGGGAGTAGAGTGAACAGAACCCTATGGTATGAAGGGTGAACAGAACCCTATGGTATGAAGGATGAACAGAACCCTATGATATGAAGGGTGAACAGAACCCTATGGTATGAAGGGAGAAGAGTGAACAGAACCCTATGGTATGAAGGGAGAACAGAACCCTATGGTATGAAGGGAGTAGAGTGAACAGAACCCTATGGTATGAAGGGAGTAGAGTGAACATAACCCTATGGTATGAAGGGTGTAGAGTGAACAGAACCCTATGGTATGAAGGGTGAACAGAACCCTATGGTATGAAGGGAGTAGAGTGAACAGAACCCTATGGTATGAAGGGAGTAGAGTGAACAGAACCCTATGGTATGAAGGATGAACAGAACCCTATGGTATGAAGGATGAACAGAACCCTATGGTATGAAGGATGAACAGAACCCTATGGTATGAAGGGAGTGAGTAGAGAAGGAGTAGAGAACAGAACCCTATGGTATGAAGGGTGAACAGAACCCTATGGTATGAAGGGAGTAGAGTGAACAGAACCCTATGGTATGAAGGGAGTATGAAGTGAACAGAACCCTATGGTATGAAGGGAGTAGAGTGAACAGAACCCTATGGTATGAAGGGAGTAGAGTGAACAGAACCCTATGGTATGAAGGGAGTAGAGTGAACAGAACCCTATGGTATGAAGGGAGAGTGAACAGAACCCTATGGTATGAGGGAGTAGAGTGAACAGAACCCTATGGTATGAAGGGAGTAGAGTGAACAGAACCCTATGGTATGAAGGGAGTAGAGTGAACAGAACCCTATGGTATGAAGGGAGTAGAGTGAACAGAACCCTATGGTATGAAGGGAGTAGAGTGAACAGAACCCTATGGTATGAAGGGTGTAGAGTGAACAGAACCCTATGGTATGAAGGGTGAACAGAACCCTATGGTATGAAGGGAGTAGAGTGAACAGAACCCTATGGTATGAAGGAACCCTATGGTATGAAGGATGAACAGAACCCTATGGTATGAAGGATGAACAGAACCCTATGGTATGAAGGATGAACAGAACCCTATGGTATGAAGGGAGTAGAGTGAACAGAACCCTATGGTATGAAGGGTGAACAGAACCCTATGGTATGAAGGGAGTAGAGTGAACAGAACCCTATGGTATGAAGGGAGTAGAGTGAACAGTACCCTATGGTATGAAGGGAGTAGAGTGAACAGAACCCTATGGTATGAAGGGAGTAGAGTGAACAGAACCCTATGGTATGAAGGGAGTAGAGTGAACATAACCCTATGATATGAAGGGAGTAGAGTGAACAGAACCCAAAAAATCAAAATAAATCAAATCAAATCAAATTTTATTTGTCACATACACATGGTTAGCAGATGTTAATGCGAGTGTAGCGAAATGCTTGTGCTTCTAGTTCCGACAATGCAGTAATAACGAGCAAGTAATCTAACTAACAATTCCAAAAAAAACTACTGTCAAACACAGTGTAAGGGGATAAAGAATATGTACATAAGGATATATGAATGAGTGATGGTACAGAGCAGCATAGGCAAGATACAGTAGATGATATCGAGTACAGTATATACATATGAGATAAGTATGTAAACCAAGTGGCATAGTTAAAGTGGCTAGTGATACATGTATTACATAAGGATGCAGTCGATGATATAGAGTACAGTATCAACGTATGCATATGAGATGAACAATGTAGGGTAAGTAACATTATATAAGGTAGCATTGTTTAAAGTGGCTAGTGATATATTTACATCATTTCCCATCAATTCCCATTATTAAAGTGGCTGGAGTAGAGTCAGTGTCATTGACAGTGTGTTGGCAGTAGCCACTCAATGTTAGTGGTGGCTGTTTAACAGTCTGATGGCCTTGAGATAGAAGCTGTTTTTCAGTCTCTCGGTCCCAGCTTTGATGCACCTGTACTGACCTCGCCTTCTGGATGGCAGCGGGGTGAACAGGCTGTGGCTCGGGTGGTTGATGTCCTTGATGATCTTTATGGCCTTCCTGTAGCATCGGGTGGTGTAGGTGTCCTGGAGGGCAGGTAGTTTGCCCCGGTGATGCGTTGTGCAGACCTCACTACCCTCTGGAGAGCCTTACGGTTGAGGGCGGTGCAGTTGCCATACCAGGCGGTGATACAGCCCGCCAGGATGCTCTCGATTGTGCATCTGTAGAAGTTTGTGAGTGCTTTTGGTGACAAGCCGAATTTCTTCAGCCTCCTGAGGTTGAAGAGGTGCTGCTGCGCCTTCCTCACGATGCTGTCTGTGTGAGTGGACCAATTCAGTTTGTCTGTGATGTGTATGCCGAGGAACTTAAAACTTGCTACCCTCTCCACTACTGTTCCATCGATGTGGATGGGGGGTGTTCCCTCTGCTGTTTCCTGAAGTCCACAATCATCTCCTTAGTTTTGTTGACGTTGAGTGTGAGGTTATTTTCCTGACACCACACTCCGAGGGCCCTCACCTCCTCCCTGTAGGCCGTCTCGTCGTTGTTGGTAATCAAGCCTACCACTGTTGTGTCGTCCGCAAACTTGATGATTGAGTTGGAGGCGTGCATGGCCACGCAGTCGTGGGTGAACAGGGAGTACAGGAGAGGGCTCAGAACGCACCCTTGTGGGGCCCCAGTGTTGAGGATCAGCGGGGAGGAGATGTTGTTGCCTACCCTCACCACCTGGGGGCGGCCCGTCAGGAAGTCCAGTACCCAGTTGCACAGGGCGGGGGTCGAGACCCAGGGTCTCGAGCTTGATGACGAGCTTGGAGGGTACTATGGTGTTGAATGCCGAGCTGTAGTCGATGAACAGCATTCTCACATAGGTATTCCTCTTGTCCAGATGGGTTAGGGCAGTGTGCAGTGTGGTTGAGATTGCATCGTCTGTGGACCTATTTGGGCGGTAAGCAAATTGGAGTGGGTCAAGGGTGTCAGGTAGGGTGGAGATGATATGGTCCTTGACTAGTCTCTCAAAGCACTTCATGATGACGGATGTGAGTGCTACGGGCGGTAGTCATTTAGCTCAGTTACCTTAGCTTTCTTGGGAACAGGAACAATGGTGGCCCTCTTGAAGCATGTGGGAACAGCAGACTGGTATAGGGATTGATTGAATATGTCCGTAAACACACCGGCCAGCTGGTCTGCGCATGCTCTGAGGGCGCGGCTGGGGATGCCGTCTGGGCCTGCAGCCTTGCGAGGGTTAACACGTTTAAATGTCTTACTCACTTCGGCTGCAGTGAAGGAGAGACCGCATGTTTCCGTTGCAGGCCGTGTCAGTGGCACTGTATTGTCCTCAAAGCGGGCAAAAAGTTATTTAGTCTGCCTGGGAGCAAGACATCCTGGTCCGTGACTGGGCTGGGTTTCTTCCTGTAGTCCGTGATTGACTGTAGACCCTGCCACATACCTCTTGTGTCTGAGCCGTTGAATTGAGATTCTACTTTGTCTCTGTACTGGCGCTTAGCTTGTTTGATAGCCTTGCGGAGGGAATAGCTGCACTGTTTGTATTCAGTCATGTTACCAGACACCTTGCCCTGATTAAAAGCAGTGGTTCGTGCCTTCAGTTTCACACGAATGCTGCCATCAATCCACGGTTTCTGGTTAGGGAATGTTTTAATCGTTGCTATGGGAACGACATCTTCAACGCACGTTCTAATGAACTCGCACACCGAATCAGCGTATTCGTCAATGTTGTTGTCTGATGCAATACGAAACATCTCCCAGTCCACGTGATGGAAGCAGTCTTGGAGTGTGGAGTCAGCTTGGTCGGACCAGCGTTGGACAGACCTCAGCGTGGGAGCTTCTTGTTTTAGTTTCTGTCTGTAGGCAGGGATCAACAAAATGGAGTCGTGGTCAGCTTTTCCGAAAGGGGGGCGGGGCAGGGCCTTATATGCGTCGCGGAAGTTAGAGTAACAATGATCCAGGGTCTTTCCACCCCTGGTTGCGCAATCGATATGCTGATAAAATTTAGGGAGTCTTGTTTTCAGATTAGCCTTGTTAAAATCCCCAGCTACAATGACCCTATGGTATGAAGGGAGTAGAGTGAACAGAACCCTATGGTATGAAGGGAGTAGAGTGAACAGAACCCTATGGTATGAAGGGTGAACAGAACCCTATGGTATGAAGGGTGAACAGAACCCTATGGTATGAAGGGAGTAGAGTGAACAGAACCCTATGGTATGAAGGGAGTAGAGTGAACAGAACCCTATGGTATGAAGGGAGTAGAGTGAACAGAACCCTATGGTATGAAGGGAGTAGAGTGAACAGAACCCTATGGTATGAAGGGAGTAGGGTGAACAGAACCCTATGGTATGAAGGGAGTAGAGTGAACAGAACCCTATGGTATGAAGGGAGTAGAGTGAACAGAACCCTATGGTATGAAGGGAGTAGGGGAACAGAACCCTATGGTATGAAGGGAGTAGAGTGAACAGAACCCTATGGTATGAAGGGAGTGGGGAACAGAACCCTATGGTATGAAGGGTGAACAGAACCCTATGGTATGAAGGATGAACAGAACCCTATGGTATGAAGGATGAACAGAACCCTATGGTATGAAGGGTGAACAGAACCCTATGGTATGAACAATGAACAGAAACCTATGATATGAAGGGTGAACAGAACCCTATGGTATGAAGGGAGTAGAGTGAACAGAACCCTATGGTATGAAGGGAGTAGAGTGAACAGAACCCTATGGTATGAAGGGTGAACAGAACCCTATGGTATGAAGGATGAACAGAACCCTATGATATGAAGGGTGAACAGAACCCTATGGTATGAAGGGAGAAGAGTGAACAGAACCCTATGGTATGAAGGGAGTAGAGTGAACAGAACCCTATGGTATGAAGGGAGTAGAGTGAACAGAACCCTATGGTATGAAGGGTGTAGAGTGAACAGAACCCTATGGTATGAAGGGTGTAGAGTGAACAGAACCCTATGGTATGAAGGGTGAACAGAACCCTATGGTATGAAGGGAGTAGAGTGAACAGAACCCTATGGTATGAAGGATGAACAGAACCCTATGGGAAGGAACAGAACCCTATGGTATGAAGGATGAACAGAACCCTATGGTATGAAGGATGAACAGAACCCTATGGTATGAAGGGTGAACAGAACCCTATGGTATGAAGGGAGTAGAGTGAACAGAACCCTATGGTATGAAGGGAGTAGAGTGAACAGTACCCTATGGTATGAAGGGAGTAGAGTGAACAGAACCCTATGGTATGAAGGGAGTAGAGTGAACAGAACCCTATGGTATGAAGGGAGTAGAGTGAACATAACCCTATGATATGAAGGGAGTAGAGTGAACAGAACCCTATGGTATGAAGGGAGTAGAGTGAACAGAACCCTATGGTATGAAGGGAGTAGAGTGAACAGAACCCTATGGTATGAAGGGTGAACAGAACCCTATGGTATGAAGGTTGAACAGAACCCTATGGTATGAAGGGAGTAGAGTGAACAGAACCCTATGGTATGAAGGGAGTAGAGTGAACAGAACCCTATGGTATGAAGGGAGTAGAGTGAACAGAACCCTATGGTATGAAGGGAGTAGGGTGAACAGTACCCTATGGTATGAAGGGAGTAGAGTGAACAGAACCCTATGGTATGAAGGGAGTAGAGTGAACAGAACCCTATGGTATGAAGGGAGTAGGGGGAACAGAACCCTATGGTATGAAGGGAGTAGAGTGAACAGAACCCTATGGTATGAAGGGAGTAGGGGGAACAGAACCCTATGGTATGAAGGGTGAACAGAACCCTATGGTATGAAGGATGAACAGAACCCTATGGTATGAAGGATGAACAGAACCCTATGGTATGAAGGGAGAACCCTAGGTATGAAGGATGAACAGAACCCTATGGTATGAAGGGAGTAGGGGAACAGAACCCTATGGTATGAAGGGAGTAGAGTGAACAGAACCATATGGTATGAAGGGTGAACAGAACCCTATGGTATGAAGGGTGAACAGAACTCTATGGTATGAAGGGTGAACAGAACCCTATGGTATGAAGGGTGAACAGAACCCTATGGTATGAAGGATGAACAGAACCCTATGGTATGAAGGGTGAACAGAACCCTATGGTATGAAGGATGAACAGAACCCTATGGTATGAAGGGAGTAGAGTGAACAGAACCCTATGGTATGAAGGGAGTAGGGGGAACAGAACCCTATGGTATGAAGGGAGTAGGGGGAACAGAACCCTATGGTATGAAGGGAGTAGGGGGAACAGAACCCTAT
>NW_024608630.1:0-35000 GCF_018296145.1 Oncorhynchus tshawytscha | reverse complement strand
TAGCTGGGTGTTCTCAGGCCCAGGGAAGGGTGAACCAGGGTGGAGATGGGATAGGTTACAGGGATCGATGCACTACATTGCCAGAGAGCTGGGGCCACTGCCCTCTAACGAGTGGACAGGGTCTGCTGTTTCTCAGAGGCAGTGGCTGTAACAGTAACATCTATGTTATGGCAGAGGTGGAGCGAAGAGGTGGGTTGTGGGAAGGCAACACACCCCCTACCCTGGCTGGCTAATCTGGTACCACATGGCGGTGTAGCCTCAGACCAACCAGACCGGGCCGACATGTTCAGCCCCAGCCAAGGCTAACGGAAAAAGACCCGACCGGCGATTGCACCACATCCAGAGACAGGGACGTGCTCAGCAGATCCAGGCTGCCTACAGTGAGCCTTGGCTGGGGCTGGAAACAGACACAGACCTCCCCGGATCACTGTGGAACCACAAAGACATGATCTGTGTCCCAAATGGCACTATATTACCTTTATAGGGCCCCATGGGCCTTGGTCAAAAGTAGTGCACTACATAAGGAATAGAATGCCATTTCAGATGCAGACATGGCCTTCCCCTCCCCAGCACTGACAGACTGATGGAGCATGTCACAAAGGCAACAATAATAATATGACCTCAAACGCATCCAGCTGAGGTAATAATATAATAACCAGCTGAGGTAATATATAATAACCAGCTGAGGTAATATTCTCATAGCCAGCTAAGATAATAAGATAACAATAATAATAACCAGCTGAGATAACAATAATAATAACCAGCTAAGATAATAAGATAATAACCAGCTAAGATAATAAGATAATAACCAGTTAAGATAAAAAGATAATAACCAGCTAAGATAATAATATAATAACCAGCTGAGGTAATAATATAATAACCAGTTGAGGTAATAATATAATAACCAGCTGAGACAATAATATAATAACCAGCTGAGGTAATAATATAATAACCAGCTGAGGTAATAATAAAACAATAATAATAACCAGCTGAGGTAATAATATAATAACCAGCTGAGGTAATAATATAATAACCAGTTGAGGTAATAATATAATAACCAGCTGAGACAATAATATAATAACCAGCTGAGGTAATAATATAATAACCAGCTGAGGTAATAATATAATAACCAGCTGAGGTAATAATATAATAACCAGCTGAGACAATAATATAATAACCAGCTGAGGTAATAATATAATAACCAGTTGAGGTAATAATATAATAACCAGCTGAGACAATAATATAATAACCAGCTGAGGTAATAATATAATAACCAGCTGAGGTAATAATATAACAATAATAATAACCAGCTGAGGTAATAATATAATAACCAGCTAAGGTAATAATATAATAACCAGCTGAGGTAATAATATAATAAGCAGCTAAGGTAATAATATAATAACCAGCTGAGGTAATAATATAATAACCAGCTGAGATAATAATATAATAACCGGCTGAGGTAATAATATAATAACCAGCTATGGTAATAATATAATAACCAGCTATGGTAATAATATAATAACCAGCTGAGGTAATAATCTCATAGCCAGCTAAGATAATAAGATCACAATAATAATAACCAGCTATGATAATATTATAATAACCAGCTGAGATAATATAATAACCTGCTGAGATAATAATATAATAACCAGCTGAGGTAATATATAATAACCAGCTAAGATAATAATATAACACTACATTAACACTCCCACTACAGACCCGTTCAGTGATATTAACACTCCCACTAGACCCGAGTGATATTAACACTGTTCAGTGATATTAACACTCCCACTACAGACCTGTTCAGTGATATTAACACTCCCACTACAGAGGAGTTGTTCAGTGATATTAACACTCCCACTACAGACCTGTTCAGTGATATTAACACTCCCACTACAGAGGAGTTGTTCAGTGATATTAACACTCCCACTACAGACCTGTTCAGTGATATTAACACTCCCACTAGAGAGGAGTTGTTCAGTGATATTGACACTCCCACTAGAGAGGAGTTGTTCAGTGATATTGACACTCCCACTAGAGAGGAGCTGTTCAGTGATATTATCACTCCCACTAGAGAGGAGTTGTTCAGTGATATTAACACCCCACTGAGAGGAGTTGTTCAGTGATAAACACTCCCACTAGAGGAGTTGTTCAGTGATATTAACTAGAGAGGAGTTGTTCAGGATATTAACACTCCCAATCTGTTCAGTGATATTAACACTCCCAGAGAGGAGCCGTTCAGTGATATTAACACTCCCACTAGAGCAATATTAGGTAGTTATCACTAGCACACTCCCACTAGCTGTTCAGTGATATTAACACTCCCACTAGAGAGGAGCTGTTCAGTGATATTAACACTCCCAGACCTGAATTAACACCCAGAGAGGAGTTGTTCAGACACAAAACAATGTTCAAACATTAAACCCCACAGAAGGAGTTGTTCAGTGATTAACTCCCACTAGAGAGGAGCTGTTCAGTGATATTAATAACTAGGAGGAGTTGTTCAGTGATACACACTCCCACAGAGAGGAGCTGTTCAGTGATATTAACACACCCACTAGAGAGGAGTTGTTCAGTGATATTAACACTCCCACTACAGAGGAGCTGTTCAGTGATATTACACTCCCACAGAGAGGAGCTGTTCAGTGATATTAACACACCCACTAGACAGGAGCTGTTCAGTGATATTAACACACCCACTAGAGAGGAGCTGTTCAGTGATACACACACACACTAGAGAGGAGCTGTTCAGTGCTTTCACACACACACACACACACACACACACACAGCCCTGATTAAACACACACAGGAGGAAGAGAAAGGACAGAACAGGAACACACAGGCAACACAGGTTTGTTTTCCACCCCCACACACAAAAAGCTGAGGAGGACACAGACACACACACAAAACACACATTAAATACAGAAATTAAGAGACCCCACACACACACACACACACACACACACACACACACACACACACACACACACACACACACACACACACACACACACACACACACACACACACACACACACACACACACACACACACACACACACACCACCCCACACACACACACACACACACACACACACCACCCCCACACACACACCACACACACACCACCCCACACACACACACACACACACACACACACACACACACACACACACACACCACCCCCCCACACACACACACACACACACACACACACACACACACACACCACCCCACACACACAGCACACACACACACACACACACACACACACACACACAGCACACACACACCCCCCCACACACACAGCACACACACACCACACACAGCACACACACAGCACACCCACACACACACACACACACACACACACACACACCCCCACACACACACACACACACACACACACACACACACACACACACACACACACCACCCCCACACACACACACACACACACACACACACACCCACACACACACAGCACACACACACACACACACACACACACACACACACACACCACCCCCACACACACACCACACACACACACACACACACACACACACACACACACACACACACCCACACACACACACACACACACACACACACACACACCACACACACACACACACACACACACACACACACACACACACACACACACACACACACACACACACACACACACACACACACCCCCACACACACAAACACCACACACACACAGGTCTCATCTTTAATGGTGTCGTGAAGAGAAGTTTGTAGCATGTTGTTCTTGTGTTTCATCATACCAGTCAGACAGAATGCCTGAGGGCTTCGGGTGATAGATCTCTTCCTGTTGGTCTTCAGGTGTGAGGTAGTGAAGAAGAGGGATAGATCTCTTCCTGTTGGTCTTCAGGTGTGAGGTAGTGAAGAAGAAGGATAGATCTCTTCCTGTTGGTCTTCAGGTGTGAGGTAGTGAAGAAGAGGGATAGATCTCTTCCTGTTGGTCTTCAGGTGTGAGGTAGTGAAGAAGAAGGATAGATCTCTTCCTGTTGGTCTTCAGGTGTGAGGTAGTGAAGAAGAGGGATAGATCTCTTCCTGTTGGTCTTCAGGTGTGAGGTAGTGAAGAAGAGGGATAGATCTCTTCCTGTTGGTCTTCAGGTGTGAGGTAGTGAAGAAGAGGGATAGATCTCTTCCTGTTGGTCTTCAGGTGTGAGGTAGTGAAGAAGAGGGATAGATCTCTTCCTGTTGGTCTTCAGGTGTGAGGTAGTGAAGAAGAGGGATAGATCTCTTCCTGTTGGTCTTCAGGTGTGAGTAGTGAAGAAGAGGGATAGATCTCTTCCTGTTGGTCTTCAGGTGTGAGGTAGTGAAGAAGAGGGATAGATCTCTTCCTGTTGGTCTTCAGGTGTGAGGTAGTGAAGAAGAGGGATAGATCTCTTCCTGTTGGTCTTCAGGTGTGAGGTAGTGAAGAAGAGGGATAGATCTCTTCCTGTTGGTCTTCAGGTGTGAGGTAGTGAAGAAGAGGGATAGATCTCTTCCTGTTGGTCTTCAGGTGTGAGGTAGTGAAGAAGAGGGATAGATCTCTTCCTGTTGGTCTTCAGGTTTTCCCCTGGTTATCATTATAAAATGGTGACATGGACTGACATGTACGGTTGATTATCTCTACGATGATGTTGTTGAGGATTTAAAAAATAAAATAAAAAATGCACCTTTTATTTAACCAGGTCGGCCAGTTGAGAACAAGTTCTCTTTTACAACTGAGACTTGGCCAAGATAAAGCAAAGCAGTTCGAGACAGACAACAACACAGAGTTACACATGGAATAAACAAACATACAGTCAATAACACAATAGAAACATCTATAAACAGTGAATGCAAATGAGGTAAGATAAGGGAGGTAAAGGCAATAAATAGACCACAGTGGAGATCCTCTGTTTACCACCAGAACCACCCAGCCCATTTTCACAACAACGGCAGGGCAGAGGAGAAACGGAAGGAAAGGGGACAGATAAGCAGTACTGACCTTGAAGCAAAACTGTAGAGAAGAGAGGAGCGTTCCAGGGCAAATATAGAAGAGAAGGAGGGAGATGAGGAGAGAGAGAGAAGGAGAGAACAGGAGAGAGAGAAGGAGGGAGGCAAGGAGAGAGAGAGAAGGAGAGAACAGGAGAGAGAGAAGGAGGGAGACGAGGAGAGCAGAGAGAGAACAGAGAGAAGGAGAGGAGGGAGACAGGAGAGAGAGAGGAGGAGGAGAGGCAAGGAGGGAGATGAGAGAGAGAGGAGAGAACAGGAGAGAGAGAGAAGGAGGGAGGCAGGAGAGAGAGAGAAGGAGAGAACAGGAGAGAGAGAGGAGGAGGAGGAGGAGAGAGAAGGAGAGAACAGGAGAGAGAGAGAAGGAGGGAGACAGGAGAGAGAGAGGAGAGAACAGGAGAGAGAGAGAAAGGAGGGAGATGAGGAGAGAGAGAGGAGAGAACAGGAGAGAGAGAGAAGGAGGGAGACGAGGAGAGAGAGAGGAGAGAACAGGAGAGAGAGAAGGAGGGAGACGAGGAGAGAGAGAGGAGAGAACAGGAGAGAGAGAGAAGGAGGGAGACGAGGAGAGAGAGAGGAGAGAACAGGAGAGAGAGAGAAGGAGGGAGACGAGGAGAGAGAGAGGAGAGAACAGGAGAGAGAGAGAAGGAGGGAGACGAGGAGAGAGAGAGGAGAGAACAGGAGAGAGAGAGAAGGAGGGAGACGAGGAGAGAGAGAGGAGAGAACAGGAGAGAGAGAGAAGGAGGGAGACGAGAGAGAGAGAGAGGAGAGAACAGGAGAGAGAGAGAAGGAGGGAGACGAGGAGAGAGAGAGGAGAGAACAGGAGAGAGAGAGAAGGAGGGAGGCGAGGAGAGAGAGAGAGAGAACAGGAGAGAGAGAGAAGGAGGGAGACGGGAGAGAGAGAGGAGAGAACAGGAGAGAGAGAGAAGGAGGGAGAAGGAGAGAGAGAGGAGAGAACAGGAGAGAGAGAGAAGGAGGGAGACGAGGAGAGAGAGAGGACAGAACAGGAGAGAGAGAGAAGGAGGGAGACGAGGAGAGAGAGAGGAGAGAACAGGAGAGAGAGAGAAGGAGGGAGACGAGGAGAGAGAACACAGAACAGAGAGCTTTGGTTAGTAAGCAGGAACAAACATTCTAAAAGAGGTTCATCTTGGAGTTCTACTGTGAAGTGCTACAGACGGGACATCAGCATTTAGAGCACAAAGACTACAGGAAAGAGAGAAGAAGAGAGAGAGAGGAAGTGAAAAAGGATGAGACAGAAAGATTAAGACAGACAGACAGACAGACAGACAGACAGACAGACAGACAGACAGACAGACAGACAGACAGACAGACAGACAGACAGACAGAGAGACAGACAGACAGAACGATTCAGACAGACAGACAGAACGATTCAGACAGACAGACAGAACGATTCAGACAGACAGAAAGAAAGCCAGCCAGACAGACAGACAGACTCAGACAGACAGACAGACACGAAAGCTTTGACAGACAAACAGACAGACAGACAGACAGACAGACAGACAGACAGACAGACAGACAGCCAGCCAGACAGACAGACAGACAGACAGTTCTAGACAGAAAGCCAGACAGACAGACAGACAGACAGACACAGACAGACAGACTACAGAGAAACAGACAGACAGACAGACAGACAGAAAGCCAGACAGAAGACAAACAGAAAAGACAGGACAGAGACAGACAGAGATTAAGACAGACAGACAGACAGACAGACAGACAGACAGACAGACAGACAGACAGACAGACAGACAGACAGACAGACAGACAGACAGACAGACAGACAGACAGACAGACAGCATTGCACAGCAGACCGACACTTAGTTTCACCTAACTGGGGCAGCAGTGAGGTTCCACATGGATTGATTTCACCTGTCTGGTTAGAATCTATGTTGCCTCTGGGTTTTCCTCTGAGCCATGTGAGCCAGAGACAGATGTGAGCAGCTTTTTAAAAATAACCCACAATTTCTCCTGTTTCTGTGACAAACACGCAATGCTTCATACTCTAACTTTGAACGGACGCCACGCATCGCATTTAGTCTCCTTCTCCATTTCTCTCTCTCTCTCGCTCTCCCTCCCTCCCTCCCTCCCATTATTTCTCTTTCATTCTTTCTTTCATTCTTTCATTCCATCCATTCTCAGAGCCATATCTGTGTCTTTGGCAAACCACTCTGATGGCTGATTTATTTAGCTCCATTTGTCTTTGCGTGGAGTTCCTCAATCCACCCCAACTACCACCACATCATGAAATAAAAAATGGCGCGTCGCCCCAAACAACCTTTCTGCCCTTAGAAGTGAGGGAGGGAGAGAGGGACAGTTTCTCAGAACAGATATACACACCATCATTCCTCTCTGTCCCTCGAATGTCTCTGTCCCTCGAATGTCTCTGTCCCCCGAATGTCCTGTCCCTCTAATGTCTCTGTCCCTCTAATGTCTCTGTCCCTCTAATGTCTCTGTCCCTCTAATGTCTCTGTCCCTCTAATGTCTCTGTCCCTCTAATGTCTCTGTCCCTCTAATGTCTCTGTCCCTCTAATGTCTCGGTCCCTCTAATGTTCCACTGATCTTCGGCCAGACAAGTACGTTTCCTGTCAGTAAGAGGTCTGATACTGATGTCTGATCCAGCATCAAAACATGATCACGCACACACACACAAAACGATCTTCACTCCTCAACACACAACAAAACACTAAACCTCAACTCTTTCCATATGCTGCCTCCCCTGCTGCCACTACTGCTCCTCCTCAGATTACACAGGAGGGAAGAGATTCGGGGTGTCCCTGTCTCTGTCAATGACTGTCAGATGTCCTTCTGGACCTGATGTAGAGACAGGGATTCAGTGTGTCTCTGTCTCTGTCTGTCAGATGTCCTTCTGGACCTGATGTAGAGACAGGGATTCAGTGTGTCTCTGTCTCTGTCAATGTCTGTCAGATGTCCTTCTGGACCTGATGTAGAGACAGGGATTCAGTGTGTCTCTGTCTCTGTCTGTCAGATGTCCTTCTGGACCTGATGTAGAGACAGGGATTCAGTGTGTCTCTGTCTCTGTCTGTCAGATGTCCTTCTGGACCTGATGTAGAGACAGGGATTCAGTGTGTCTCTGTCTCTGTCAATGTCTGTCAAATGTCCTTCTGGACCTGATGATGAGAAAGGGATTCAGTGTGTCTCCTGGCTGGTGAAGGAGGTAACAGACAGGCTGGTGAAGGATGTAACAGACAGGCTGGTGAAGGAGGTAACAGACAGGCTGGTGAAGGAGGTAACAGACAGGCTGGTGAAGGAGATAACAGACAGGCTGGTGAAGGAGGTAACAGACAGGCTGGTGAAGGAGGTAACAGACAGGCTGGTGAAGGAGGTAACAGACAGGCTGGTGAAGGAGGTAACAGACAGGCTGGGGAAGGAGATAACAGACAGGCTGGTGAAGGAGGTAACAGACAGGCTGGTGAAGGAGGTAACAGACAGGCTGGTGAAGGAGGTAACAAACAGGCTGGTGAAGGAGGTAACAGACAGGCTGGTAAAGGTGAAGGAGGTAACAGACAGGCTGGTGAAGGAGGTAACAGACAGGCTGGTGAAGGAGGTAATAGACAGACTGGTGAAGGAGGTAACAGACAGGCTGGTGAAGGAGGTAACAGGCAGGCTGGTAAAGGTGAAGGAGGTAACAGACAGGCTGGTGAAAGGAGGTAACAGACAGGCTGGTGAAGGAGGTAACAGACAGGCTGGTGAAGGAGGTAACAGACAGGCTGGTGAAGGAGGTAACAGACAGGTTGGGGAAGGAGATAACAGACAGGCTGGTGAAGGAGGTAACAGACAGGCTGGTGAAGGAGGTAACAGACAGGCTGGTGAAGGAGGTAACAGATAGGCTGGTGAAGGAGGTAACAGACAGGCTGGTGAAGGAGGTAACAGACAGGCTGGTGAAGGAGGTAACAGACAGGCTGGTAAGGTGAAGGAGGTAACAGACAGGCTGCTGAAGGAGGTAACAGACAGGCGGGTGAAGGAGGTAACAGACAGACTGCTGAAGGAGGTAACAGACAGGCTGGTGAAGGAGGTAACAGACAGGCTGGTGAAGGAGGTAACAGACAGGCTGGTGAAGGAGGTAACAGACAGGCTGGTGAAGGAGGTAACAGACAGGCTGGTGAAGGAGGTAACAGACAGGCTGGTGAAGGAGATAACAGACAGGCTCGTGAAGGAGGTAACAGACAGGCTGGTGAAGGAGGTAACAGACAGGCTGGTGAAGGAGGTAACAGACAGGCTGGTGAAGGAGGTAACAGACAGGCTGGTGAAGGAGGTAACAGACAGGCTGGTGAAGGAGGTAACAGACAGGCTGGTGAAGGAGGTAACAGACAGGCTGATAAGGAGGTAACAGACAGGCTGGTGAAGGAGGTAACAGACAGGCTGGTGAAGGAGGTAACAGACAGACTGGTGAAGGAGGTAACAGACAGGCTGGTGAAGGAGGTAACAGACAGGCTGGTGAAGGAGGTAACAGACAGACTGGTGAAGGAGGTAACAGACAGGCTGCTGAAGGAGGTAACAGACAGGCTGGTGAAGGAGGTAACAGACAGACTGGTGAAGGAGGTAACAGACAGGCTGCTGAAGGAGGTAACAGACAGGTTGGGGAAGGAGATAACAGACAGGCTGGTGAAGGAGGTAACAGACAGGTTGGGGAAGGAGATAACAGACAGGCTGGTGAAGGAGGTAACAGACAGGCTGGTGAAGGAGGTAACAGACAGACTGGTGAAGGAGGTAACAGACAGGCTGGTGAAGGAGGTAACAGACAGGCTGGTGAAGGAGGTAACAGACAGACTGGTGAAGGAGGTAACAGACAGGCTGCTGAAGGAGGTAACAGACAGGCTGGTGAAGGAGGTAACAGACAGACTGGTGAAGGAGGTAACAGACAGGCTGCTGAAGGAGGTAACAGACAGGTTGGGGAAGGAGATAACAGACAGGCTGGTGAAGGAGGTAACAGACAGCTTGGGGAAGGAGATAACAGACAGGCTGGTGAAGGAGGTAACAGACAGGCTGGTGAAGGAGGTAACAGACAGACTGGTGAAGGAGGTAACAGACAGGCTGCTGAAGGAGGTAACAGACAGACTGGTGAAGGAGGTAACAGACAGGCTGCTGAAGGAGGTAACAGACAGGCTGCTGAAGGAGGTAACAGACAGGCTGGTGAAGGAGGTAACAGACAGGCTGGTGAAGGAGGTAACAGACAGGCTGGTGAAGGAGGTAACAGACAGACTGGTGAAGGAGGTAACAGACAGGCTGGTGAAGGAGGTAACAGACAGACTGGTGAAGGAGGTAACAGACAGGCTGGTGAAGGAGGTAACAGACAGGCTGGTGAAGGAGGTAACAGACAGGCTGGTGAAGGAGGTAACAGACAGGCTGGTGAAGGAGGTAATAGACAGGCTGGTGAAGGAGGTAACAGACAGACTGGTGAAGGAGGTAACAGACAGACTGGTGAAGGAGGTAACAGACAGACTGGTGAAGAAGGTAACAGACAGGCTGGTGAAGGAGGTAACAGACAGGCTGGTGAAGGAGGTAACAGACAGGCTGGTGAAGGAGGTAACAGACAGACTGGTGAAGGAGGTAACAGACAGGCTGGTGAAGGAGATAACAGACAGGCTGCTGAAGGAGGTAACAGACAGGCTGGTGAAGGAGGTAACAGACAGGCTGCTGAAGGAGGTAACAGACAGGCTGGTGAAGGAGGTAACAGACAGGCTGGTAAAGGAGGTAACAGACAGGCTGGTGAAGGAGGTAACAGACAGGCTGCTGAAGGAGATAACAGACAGACTGGTGAAGGAGGTAACAGACAGACTGGTGAAGGAGGTAACAGACAGACTGGTGAAGGAGGTAACAGACAGGCTGGTGAAAGAGGTAACAGACAGGCTGGTGAAGGAGGTAACAGACAGGCTGCTGAAGGAGGTAACAGACAGGCTGCTGAAGGAGGTAACAGACAGGCTGGTGAAGGAGGTAACAGACAGACTGGTGAAGGAGGTAACAGACAGGCTGGTGAAGGAGGTAACAGACAGACTTTTGAAGGAGGTAACAGACAGGCTGGTGAAGGAGGTAACAGACAGGCTGGTAAAGGAGGTAACAGACAGGCTGGTGAAGGAGGTAACAGACAGGCTGCTGAAGGAGATAACAGACAGACTGGTGAAGGAGGTAACAGACAGACTGGTGAAGGAGGTAACAGACAGGCTGGTGAAGGAGGTAACAGACAGGCTGGTGAAGGAGGTAAAGGAGACAGGCTGGTGAAGGAGGTAACAGACAGGCTGGTGAAGGAGGTAACAGACAGGCTGGTAAAGGTGAAGGAGGTAACAGACAGGCTGGTGAAGGAGATAACAGACAGACTGGTGAAGGAGATAACAGACAGGCTGGTGAAGGAGATAACAGACAGGCTGGTGAAGGAGATAACAGACAGGCTGGTGAAGGAGATAACAGACAGGCTGCTGAAGGAGATAACAGACAGGCTGCTGAAGGAGATAACAGACAGGCTGCTGAAGGAGGTAACAGACAGGCTGCTGAAGGAGATAACAGACAGGCTGCTGAAGGAGATAACAGACAGGCTGCTGAAGGAGGTAACAGACAGGCTGGTGAAGGAGATAACAGACAGGCTGCTGAAGGAGATAACAGACAGGCTGCTGAAGGAGATAACAGACAGGCTGGTGAAGGAGATAACAGACAGGCTGCTGAAGGAGATAACAGACAGGCTGCTGAAGGAGATAACAGACAGGCTGGTGAAGGAGATAACAGACAGGCTGCTGAAGGAGATAACAGACAGGCTGCTGAAGGAGATAACAGACAGGCTGCTGAAGGAGATAACAGACAGGCTGCTGAAGGAGGTAACAGACAGGCTGCTGAAGGAGATAACAGACAGGCTGCTGAAGGAGATAACAGACAGGCTGCTGAAGGAGGTAACAGACAGACTGGTGAAGGAGATAACAGACAGGCTGGTGAAGGAGATAACAGACAGGCTGGTGAAGGAGATAACAGACAGGCTGCTGAAGGAGATAACAGACAGGCTGCTGAAGGAGATAACAGACAGGCTGCTGAAGGAGGTAACAGACAGGCTGGTGAAGGAGATAACAGACAGGCTGCTGAAGGAGATAACAGACAGGCTGGTGAAGGAGGTAACAGACAGGCTGGTGAAGGAGGTAACAGACAGGCTGGTGAAGGAGATAACAGACAGGCTGGTGAAGGAGATAACAGACAGGCTGCTGAAGGAGGTAACAGACAGGCTGCTGAAGGAGATAACAGACAGGCTGCTGAAGGAGATAACAGACAGGCTGGTGAAGGAGGTAACAGACAGGCTGGTGAAGGAGGTAACAGACAGGCTGCTGAAGGAGATAACAGACAGGCTGGTGAAGGAGATAACAGACAGGCTGGTGAAGGAGATAACAGACAGGCTGGTGAAGGAGATAACAGACAGACTGGTGAAGGAGATAACAGGTTTGGGATTCCGTGTGTTTCCTTTTCTGTTTTTCCTCCACCAAGTCACTTCTCTTTCTCCTCTCCTGTTCCACACTCTCTACCTCCTCTCTTCCTCGACCAGTTTCCCTCTCTTCTCTTAGTATAGCAGTCACGTACCCAACCTCTGACCCTCTCTGTGCTCTCCTGCTCTGCTCTGGCCAGAAACCACCACTGTTGGTTGGCAGGGAGCAGAATGTGTGTGTGTGTGTGTGTGTGTGTGTGTGTGTGTGTGTGTGTGTGTGTGTGTGTGTGTGTGTGTGTGTGTGTGTGTGTGTGTGTGTGTGTGTGTGTGTGTGTGTGTGTGATGTTGTGATTGTGCCAAGCAGCCGTCAGTTGTGAGCATGGTTCTGACAGAGACATACTGCAGGGGGCCTGGCTGACGTGCCCACTGGTTTCTGTCCGGGGTCAAAGGGGTGAGAGAGCGCCCTCACCCCCCACTATCCTCTCCAGTGGAAGCTTCCGGAAAACATGCAGACACACACACACAGCTGAGAGAGAGACAGAGAGAGAGAAAGAGAGCGAGAGAGAGAGAGTGGATGCCTCCTAATGTTTTTAATGAGAGAGGGAGAGCAGCACAGCCAGAGACCAACTCATGCTGTTCAATACCCCCCCCACACACACACACACACACACCTCCCCCTAACACACCTGGAACCACATCCTACATGTTCCACTGACTCTTGGCACAGAACAGAGCAGGTGAAGCTAAACACAACTTGTCATGTGATTTAGCTGTTCATTGTAGAGAGGGAGGCAGGGTGTCTGTCTGTCTGGTGTGAAAGCAGGACCCAGTAAGGCTACAGTGATCTGGGGTCAGTCATGCATCTCAAGTGACACCTTTGTCCCTATATAGTGCTATGGATTCTGATTGAAAGTAGTGCACTATGTAGGGTTCTGGTTGAAAGTAGTGCACTATGTAGGGTTCTGGTTGAAAGTAGTGCACTTGGTAGGGTTCTGGTTGAAAGTAGTGCACTATGTAGGGTTCTGGTTGAAAGTAGTGCACTATGTAGGGTTCTGGTTGAAAGTAGTGCACTTGGTAGGGTTCTGGTTGAAAGTAGTGCACTACGTAGGGTTCTGGTTGAAAGTAGTGCACTATGTAGGGTTCTGGTTGAAAGTAGTGCACTATGTAGGGTTCTGGTTGAAAGTAGTGCACTTGGAAGGATTCTGATTGAAAGTAGTGCACTAGGGGTTCTGGTTGAAAGGGAATAGGGTGCCATTTGGGAGGCAGACAAAGTGTCTGCATTAAAGTGGCACTAGTAGGAAAGTAGTGCACTTGGAAGGATTCTGATTGGAATGTAGTGCACAGAGGGTTCTGGTTGAAAGTAGTGCACTATGTAGGATTCTGATTGAAAGTAGTGCACTACGAAGGGTTCTGGTTGAAAGTAGTGCACTATGTAGGGTTCTGGTTGAAAGTAGTGCACTATGTAGGGTTCTGGTTGAAAGTAGTGCACTTGGCAGGATTCTGGTTGAAAGTAGTGCACTAGGTAGGGAATAGGGTGCCATTTGGGAGGTAGACAAAGTGTCTGCATTGATGGCCCAGAGGAAAAGCTCGGCTCGTTCAGATGTAGTTCCAGATGTCAGTTCACACCCCCTAATGACACGCACACACACGCACACACACACACACACACACACACACACACACACACACACACACACACACACACACACACACACACACACACACACACACACACACACACACACACACACACACAGCATCAAGGCTGTTTTGAAGTGCTGCATTATTCATTATGTGATGTATTTATACAGAGACAGAGATGGAAGAAATCCTAAAGTAGCCTACAATTAATTATCACCAATTAGTCCATGTGGACTAAAACACACTCAGACAGCTGTATATACAGACACACACACACACACACACACACACAGTTATAGAGACAGACACACACAGACACAGAGAGACACACACAGAGATACACACGCACAGACACACACACACACACACACAGACAGTTATAGAGACAGACACACACACACAGACAGTTATAGAGACACACACACACACAGAGACACACACGCACAGACACACACACAGACAGTTATAGAGACAGACACACACACACACACACACACACACACACAGAGACACACACGCACAGACACACACACAGACAGTTATAGAGACAGACGCACACACACACACACACAGAGACACACACAGACACACACAGACAGTTATAGAGACACACACACACACACACACAGAGACACACACGCACAGACACACACACACACACACACAGACACTTACTCAAAGACATACACACTCAGACAGTTGTATATACAGACACAAACTCAGACTAGGAAATGAAACAGACATGCAGACAGACAGACACAACAATTGTGCCCTTGCCAGTCAGCCTCTCCTGCATGCTAAGTGGGGTGGAGGCTGTGTTGAATAGTCAGCCTCTCCTGCATGCTAAGTGGGGTGGATGCTGTGTTGAATAGTCAGCCTCTCCTGCATGCTAAGTGGGGTGGATGCTGTGTTGAATAGTCAGCCTCTCCTGCATGCTAAGTGGGGTGGAGACTGTGTTGAATAGTCAGCCTCTCCTGCATGCTAAGTGGGGTGGAGACTGTGTTGAATAGTCAGCCTCTCCTGCATGCTAAGTGGGGTGGAGGCTGTGTTGAATAGTCAGCCTCTCCTGCATGCTAAGTGGGGTGGAGGCTGTGTTGAATAGTCAGCCTCTCCTGCATGCTAAGTGGGGTGGATGCTGTGTTGAATAGTCAGCCTCTCCTGCATGCTAAGTGGGGTGGAGGCTGTGTTGAATAGTCAGCCTCTCCTGCATGCTAAGTGGGGTGGAGGCTGTGTTGAATAGTCAGCCTCTCCTGCATGCTAAGTGGGGTGGAGACTGTGTTGAATAGTCAGCCTCTCCTGCATGCTAAGTGGGGTGGATGCTGTGTTGAATAGTCAGCCTCTCCTGCATGCTAAGTGGGGTGGAGACTGTGTTGAATAGTCAGCCTCTCCTGCATGCTAAGTGGGGTGGAGACTGTGTTGAATAGTCAGCCTCTCCTGCATGCTAAGTGGGGTGGAGGCTGTGTTGAATAGTCAGCCTCTCCTGCATGCTAAGTGGGGTGGAGACTGTGTTGAATAGTCAGCCTCTCCTGCATGCTAAGTGGGGTGGAGACTGTGTTGAATAGTCAGCCTCTCCTGCATGCTAAGTGGGGTGGAGACTGTGTTGAATAGTCAGCCTCTCCTGCATGCTAAGTGGGGTGGAGGCTGTGTTGAATAGTCAGCCTCTCCTGCATGCTAAGTGGGGTGGAGACTGTGTTGAATAGTCAGCCTCTCCTGCATGCTAAGTGGGGTGGAGACTGTGTTGAATAGTCAGCCTCTCCTGCATGCTAAGTGGGGTGGAGGCTGTGTTGAATAAAGAGGTGCTGATACACATTGATCAGAGTACCAGGGGTTCCACCCACATCTACACTCCACAGACAACATGACACCTACAGGCCACCGTACACAACAGCCTCCATTACCATAAGCTGTAACTCACTATACCACCAGGGGAAAAGCATCATCAAGGCACTAAAACAATGGAGGCGAGTAGGAGGTGTGGTGAACGTGTGAGGGGTTGGCTAATCTGGCTTCAGGGGCCAAGAGCAAACCCTTAGAGTAAACCCTTAGGTGAATTACTGTGCATGGTGCTAGAATGAAGCAATGAGGCACGAGGAGGTGTGCTATATGGCCAATATACCACGGCTAATGGCTGTTCTTAGTCACGACACAACACGGAGTGCCTGGAAACAGCCCTTAGCTGTGGTATATTGGCCATGTACCACAAACCCCCGAGGTGCCTTATTGATATTATAAACTGGTTACCAACGTAATTAGAACAGTAAAAATAAAAATGTTGTCATACCTGTGGTATACGGTCTGATATACCACAGCTGTCAGCCAATCAGCATTCAGGACTGGAACCACTCAGTTTATAATAGAGTATAGAGGAGTGTTTAGGTGATTTATAATAGAGTATATAGGAGTGTTTAGGTGATTTATAATGGAGTATAGGGGAGTGTTTAGGTGATTTATAATGGAGTATAGGGGAGTGTTTAGGTGATTTATAATGGAGTATAGGGGAGTGTTTAGGTGATTTATAATAGAGTATAGAGGAGTGTTTAGGTGATTTATAATGGAGTATAGAGGAGTGTTTAGGTGATTTATAATGGAGTATAGAGGAGTGTTTAGGTGATTTATAATAGAGTATAGGGAGTGTTTAGGTGATTTATAATGGAGTGAGGAGTGTTTAGTGATTTATAATCAGAGTATAGGGGAGTGTTTAGGTATTTATAATAGAGTATAAGTGTTTAGGTGATTTATAATGAGTTAGAGGAGTGTTTAGGTGATTTATAATGGAGTATAGGGGAGTGTTTAGGTGATTTATAATGGAGTATAGGGGAGTGTTTAGGTGATTTATAATAGAGTAAAGAGGAGTGTTTAGGTGATTTATAATGGTATAGAGGAGTGTTTAGGTGGTTTATAATGGAGTATAGGGGAGTGTTTAGGTGATTTATAACGCTGGAGTGATTGTGACTATGACATCACTACTCACTAGCCCAGGTAGTCCCAAACTAGCCCTCCAATTGGCTGAGAGCCAGAGGTCACAGAGGTCGACACCTGCTGAGGCTCATGGGAACGCCACAGGTGGGAGCGAGAGGGGGCCGGCAGGGCCGGCTGTCTGAGAGCCAGGCGGATACAGACATAATGGTACACAGACACGTACAGACGTACGTACACACACACACACACACACACACACGTGCATTCACAAAGACAGATGAACATACATACTGGAACACAGGGAGACAGACATACATACTGGAACACAGGGAGGGAGACAGACATACATACTGGAACACAGGGAGGGAGACAGACATACATACTGGAACACAGGGAGGGAGACAGACATACATACTGGAACACAGGGAGGGAGACAGACAGACATACTGGAACACAGGGAGGGAGACAGACATACATACTGGAACACAGGGAGACAGACATACATACTGGAACACAGGGAGGGAGACAGACATACATACTGGAACACAGGGAGACAGACATACATACTGGAACACAGGGAGGGAGACAGACATACATACTGGAACACAGGGAGACAGACAGACAGACATACTGGAACACAGGGAGACAGACAGACATACATACTGGAACACAGGGAGACAGACATACATACTGGAACACAGGGAGGGAGACAGACAGACAGACTGGAACACAGGGAGGGAGACAGACATACTGGAACACAGGGAGGGAGACAGACATACATACTGGAACACAGGGAGGGAGACAGACATACAGACAGACAGACAGACAGACAGACAGACAGACAGACAGACAGACAGACAGACAGACAGACAGACAGACAGACAGGCAGGCAGGCAGGCAGGCAGGCAGGCAGGCAGGACAGACAGGCAGACAGACAGACAGACAGACAGACAGACAGACAGACAGACAGACAGACAGACAGACAGACAGAGAGACAGAGACAGACAGACAGACAGACAGACAGACAGACAGACAGACAGACAGACAGACAGAGAGAGAGACAGACAGACAGACAGACAGACAGACAGACAGACAGACAGACAGGCAGGCAGGCAGGCAGGCAGGCAGGCAGGCAGGCAGGCAGAGGCAGGCACAGAGACAGACAGACAGACAGACAGACAGACAGACAGACAGACAGACAGACAGACAGACAGACAGACAGACAGACAGACAGACAGACAGACAGACAGGGTTATATATTATTGTAGAGAACAGACAGAAGACAGAGGTTATATATTATATCGAGAACAGACAGAAGACAGAGGTTATATATTATTGTAGAGAACACACACTCTTACTTCTCCAGTTCATTGATTTTCTTGTCCTTGTCGTTCTTCTCATTCTCCATCTCTCCGAGGATCTCCAGCAATCGGTCCACCTCCACCTGGGCCTTCCCAGAATCCTCTCTGTGCCGAGTTACTTCCTGTTCCAGAGTAACAATGCGTTGTGACAGCTCCGTGTTGGCCTGGGCCTCCAGCATGGCATTCTGGGCCTGGACAGAGGGCAGGGGTCCGAGGTCAGTGGTTAGAGGTCACGATAAGAGCGCATGATCACTGATAGTGCGACATCACGCGAGAGTTTGAGGCCTGAGCCCTATTGCCCTGAGGCCTGAGCCTCCCTATACAGCTGTTCTCAAGTCTGTCCTGCCTCCCTCTGGCCCTGAGGCCTGAGCCCTATACAGCCCTCTGTCCTGCCTCCCTCTGGCCCTGATACCCTAGCTGTTCTCAAGTCTGTCCTGCCTCCCCCTCTGGCCCTGAGGCCAGCTGTTCTCAACTGCACTATACAGCTGTTCTCAAGACCTGCCTCCCTCTGGCCCTGAGGCCTACAGCTGTTCTCAGACCTGTCCTGTGTTAGTTGGAAGCAGCTCTAAGGCCTCCAACACTGACCTGAGGACAGGGAGAGCCACGCCTCCAACACTGACCTGAGGACAGGGAGGGCCACGCCTCCAACACTGACCTGAGGACAGGGAGGGCCACGCCTCCAACACTGACCTGAGGACAGGGAGGGCCACGCCTCCAACACTGACCTGAGGACAGGGAGGGCCACGCCTCCAACACTGACCTGAGGACAGGGAGGGCCACGCCTCCAACTTTATGTATGTTTCTCTTTCTTCTCCTACTTTCAGTTCCATGCAGGCCACGCCCGCAGGCCACGCCTCCAACACTGCCACGCCCACAGGCCACAACCGCAGGCCACGCCCGCAGGCCACACCCGCAGGCCACGCCCAAACCCAACAGATAGAAACCGTGCTAGGGTGGGGGTGAACGGAGACACACACACAGCTCACGACAGCCAGGCACCTGCTCTAACCATGGGAGGGGTGATGAGGGGTTAATAGAGGGGAATAGAGGGGGTATAGAGGGGGAATAGAGGGGGTATAGAGGGGGAATAGAGGGGAATAGAGGGGGTATAGAGGGGGAATAGAGGGGGAATAGAGGGGGAATAGAGGGGGTATAGAGGGGGTATAGAGGGGGAATAGAGGGGGTATAGAGGGGGTTAGCTGTCTGTGACGTCAAGGCCCAGTAGGAGAGGAAGAGGCTGGGTGTATGGCGCTGGTTAGGGGGCTGTCTAGGGGGCAGAGAAGAGGCTGGTTAGGGGATGTCTAGGGGGCAGAGAAGAGGCTGGGTGTATGGGGCTGGTTAGGGGGCTGTCTAGGGGGCAGAGAAGAGGCTGGGTGTAGGGGGCTGGTTAGGGGGCTCTCTAGGGGCAGAGAAGAGGTATGGGGCTGGTTAGGGGGCAGAGAAGAAGCTGGGTGTAGGGGGCTGGTTAGGGGGCTGTCTAGGGGGCAGAGAAGAGGTATGGGGCTGGGTAGGGGGCAGAGAAGAAGCTGGGTGTAGGGGGCTGTCTAGGGGGCAGAGAAGAGGCTGGGTGTATGGGGCTGGTTAGGGGGGCTGTCTAGGGGGCAGAGAAGAGGCTGGGTGTATGGGGCTCGTTAGGGGGCTGTCTAGGGGGCAGAGAAGAGGCTGGGTGTACGGGGCTGGTTAGGGGCTGTCTAGGGGAAAAGAAGAGGCTGGGTGTATGGGGCTCGTTAGGGGGCTGTCTAGGGGGAAGAGAAGAGGCTGGGTGTATGGGGCTGGTTAGGGGGCTGTCTAGGGGGCAGAGAAGAGGCTGGGTGTATGGGGCTGGTTAGGGGGCTGTCTAGGGGCAGAGAAGAGGCTGGGTGCATGGGGCTGGTTAGGGGCTGTCTAGGGGGCAGAGAAGAGGCTGGGTGTATGGGGCTGGTTTAGGGGCTGTCTAGGGGGCAGAGAAGAGGCTGGGTGTAGGGGGCTGGTTAGGGGGCTCTCTAGGGGGCAGGTGAAGAAGCTGGCTAAGCTGACTTGGGCTGGTTAATGTCCCATGTCTTGGGCCCTCAGGGTTAGCTGTCTGTGGTGTCCAGTCCCAGACCAAGAGGCTGGCTAGGGGACAGGGACGTGTCATGGAGGACGTAGTGACAGTCCCAGCACTGTTGAGTGTGTTCCACATGCTGCCACAACCTCAGCTAACCCTGTGACATCAGACCAGGGCTGGGACACGCACTGAAGAGAAAAGGACTGGGGAAAATGACTACGGTCTCTAATGTGTGTGTCTGTGTGTGTGTGTGTGTGTGTGTACTCCACATAAATCTGCCTGTCTAAGCGTCTAAGCGTGTCTCCACATACTCCATCCCATTTATTCAAGTCCCATTAATGTCTACTGGCCCTGAGCAGGGAACTAAGTTTAGACACTACAGGCTTTAGTTTAAACTTAACTGGTCAGTCTAATGTGAAATCATTAAGTCAATTTCCCCTCACAGTGAACGGAGTCAGTCTGGAGGACAGGGTGAATCAGTCCACAGTAATGTCTAGAATAAAAGTGGCAGTGCTGCTATGACTACTGCAGACAAGGGCATGGAGGGTGAGAGAAGAGAGAGAGAGAGAGACAGCCTCTTAGATATGGAGGGGTGAGAGAAGAGAGAGAGAGAGAGAGAGAGAGAGAGAGAGAGAGAGAGAGAGAGAGAGAGAGAGAGACAGCCTCTTAGATATGGAGCTGGGAATACACCTACACCACAGATTCTTCAGGTCAGTCTGGTAGATCAGTCAGGTCAGTCAGATATTTCAGCCAGGTCAGTCAGACAGATCAGTCAGGTCAGTCAGACAGATCAGTCAAGTCAGTCTCGTAGATCAGTCAGGTAGATCAGTCAGGTCAGTCTGGTAGATCAGTCAGGTCAGTCAGACAGATCAGTCAGGTCAGTCAGGTAGATCAGTCAGGTCAGTCAGACAGGTAAGTCAGATAAATCATATAGATCAGACAGGTCAGTCAGGTATATCAGTCAGGTCAGTCAGGTCAGTCGGGTAGATCAGTCAGGTAGATCAGTCAGGTCAGACAGGTAGGTCAGTCAGGTCAGTCAGAAAGATCAGTCAGGTCAGTCAGAAAGATCAGTCAGGTCAGTCAGATAGGTCAGTCAGATAGATCAGTCAGGTCAGCCAGATAGATCAGGCAGATAGATCAGTCAGGTCAGCCAGGTCAGTCAGGTAGATCAGTCAAGTCAGTCAGGTCAGTCAGGTAGATCAGTCAGGTCAGTCAGGTAGATCAGTCAGGTCAGTCAGATATTTCAGCCAGGTCAGTCAGAAAGATCAGTCAGGTCAGTCAGAAAGGTCAGTCAGATAGATCAGTCAGGTCAGCCAGATAGATCAGTCATGTCAGTCAGATAGATCAGTCAGGTCAGTCAGGTAGATCAGGTCAGTCAGTCAGATAGAGGTCAGTCAGGTAGATCAGTCAGGTCAGTCAGGTAGATCAGTCAGGTCAGTCAGGGTAGATCAGTCAGGTCAGTCAGGTAGATCAGTCAGGTCAGCCAGGTCAATCATATAGATCAGTCAGATAGATCAGTCAGGTCAGCCAGATAGATCAGTCAGGTCAGCCAGGTCAGTCAGGTAGATCAGTCAAGTCAGTCAGGTCAGTCAGGTAGATCAGTCAGGTCAGTGAGGTAGATCTGTCAGGTCAGTCAGGTAGATCAGTCAGGTCAGTCAGGTCAGTCAGATCAGTCAGGTAGATCAGTCAGGTCAGTCAGGTAGATCCGTGAGGTCAGTCGGGTAGGTCAGTCAGGTCAGTCGGGTCAGTCAGATAGATCAGCTAGGTCAATCATATAGATCAGTCAGATAGATCAGTCAGGTCAGTCAGATAGATCAGTCAGGTCAGCCAGATCAGTCAAATATATCAGCCAGGTCAGTCAGGTAGATCAGTCAAGTCAGTCAGGTCAGTCGGGTCAGTCAGATAGATCAGCTAGGTCAATCATATAGATCAGTCAGATAGATCAGTCAGGTCAGTCAGATAGATCAGCTAAGTCAATCATATAGATCAGTCGGGTCAGTCAGATAGATCAGTCATATAGATCAGTCAGGTCAGTCAGACAGATCCATCAGGTAGATCCGTCAGGTCAGCCAGGTCAATCAGATAGATCAGTCTGGTAGATGAGTCAGGTCAGTCAGGTAGATCAGTCAGATAGATCAGTCAGAAAGATCAGTCAGGTCAGTCAGATAGATCAGTCAGATAGGTCAGTCAGATAGATCAGTCAGGTAGATCAGTCAGATAGTCAGTCAGATAGATCAGTCAGGTAGATCAGTCAGGTCAGTCAGATAGGTCAGTCAGATAGATCAGTCAGGTAGATCAGTCAGGTCAGTCAGATAGGTCAGTCAGATAGATCAGTCAGGTAGATCAGTCAGGTCAGTCAGGTAGATCAGTCAGATAGATCAGTCAGGTAGATCAGTCAGGTAGATCAGTCAGGTCAGTCAGATAGATCAGTCAGATAGATCAGTCAGGTAGATCAGTCAGGTAGATCAGTCAGGTCAGTCAGATAGATCAGGCAGGTCAGTCAGGCAGTCAGATAAGTCAGTCAGATAGATCCGTCAGGTAGATCAGTCAGGTAGATCAGTCAGGTCAGTCAGATAGATCAGTCAGGTAGATCAGTCAGGTCAGTCAGATAGATCAGTCAGATAGATCAGTCAGGTCAGATCAGTCAGGTCAGTCAGGTAGATCAGTCAGGTCAGTCAGGTAGATCAGTCAGGTAGATCAGTCAGGTAGATCAGTCAGGTCAGTCAGATAGATCAGTCAGGTAGATCAGTCAGGTAGATCAGTCAGGTCAGTCAGATAGATCAGTCAGGTCAGTCAGGTAGATCAGTCAGGTCAGTCAGATAAGTCAGTCAGATAGATCAGTCAGGTAGATCAGTCAGGTAGATCAGTCAGGTCAGTCAGATAGATCAGTCAGGTCAGTCAGATAGATCAGTCAGGTCAGTCAGATAAGTCAGTCAGATAGATCAGTCAGGTAGATCAGTCAGGTCAGTCAGACAGACTACAGCATGTTTCCTCTATCTGGCCTCGACACAGTCAGGCCAAACTATCTTCCCCTTGGTCTCTAAAGTCTCTGGTCTGGCCTTTCTACTCAGACCAGCCTCTGAATGTTATTGGGATGTTGTTAGATATAACATTTAAAACCTTTAATAAGATATTTAGATGTCTAGGGTTGGAGCTGAACCAATGACAGGGCTGGACAGGTTTCCACGGAAACCGCCAGCACCATGTTGCCCGGGGGGAGGACTGAGAGACGAGCCAGTGTGTGTGTGTGTGTGTGTGTGTGTGTGTGTGTGTGTGTGTGTGTGTGTGTGTGTGTGTGTGTGTGTGTGTGTGTGTGTGTGTGTGTGTGTGTGTGTGTGTGGATGCCAATAACCATGAACTAACACGACTATTAGTCGAGGACACTAGAAACTAGTGGTATCTACCAGGTCTATACAGACACTGGAGGGGATGAGGTGAGATGGATGACTATAGTGGTATCTACCAGGTCTATACAGACACTGGAGGGGATGAGGTGAGATGGATGACTATAGTGGTATCTACCAGGTCTATACAGACACTGGAGGGGATGAGGTGAGATGGATGACTATAGTGGTATCTACCAGGTCTATACAGACACTGGAGGGGATGAGGTGAGATGGATGACTATAGTGGTATCTACCAGGTCTATACAGACACTGGAGGGGATGAGGTGAGATGGATGACTATAGTGGTATCTACCAGGTCTATACAGACACTGGAGGGGATGAGGTGAGATGGATGACTATAGTGGTATCTACCAGGTCTATACAGACACTGTAGGGGATGAGGTGAGATGGATGACTATAGTGGTATCTACCAGGTCCATACAGACACTGGAGGGGATGAGGTGAGATGGATGACTATAGTGGTATCTACCAGGTCTATACAGACACTGGAGGGGATGAGGTGAGATGGATGACTATAGTGGTACCTACCAGGTTCATACAGACACCGGAGGGGATGAGGTAATGACTAGGGTGTTTCCGAATGGGGACACTATTAGTCCCAGTGGGGACTGTAAACCAGGACACCGTGTCAGGGAGGGACAGTCACAACTCCTCCATGGGAGAGGAAACAGAACGATGGAAAAGGAAATGGATCTCACAACGGTCTTATAGTGTGGAGGAACCACAGCTGTGGACGTCTCTCAGCCCTGTAGTGGAACTGTTGCTCGTGTGTGTGTGTGTGTGAGAGAGAGTGAGAGAGAGAGAGAGAGAGAGAGAGAGAGAGAGAGAGTGTGTGCGTGTGTGTGTGTGTGTGTTGTTCTCAGCTGTAGATGAATATTGCTTTGGGCCCGCTGGTCCATGTTAGTGTTGGAGGGCCTGAGAGGACCATGTACAGAATGTTTGGGTGTCAAACAATACTGATGATGGAAAACAATACCTAAGCGTGTGTGTGAGTGTGTGTGTGTGTGACCGACACAAAGTGTGTGTGTTTGATACCATGTATTGGTGTGTGAGAGCATCGATGTGCTGACGTGAGTGTCTCATTGGCAAGTGTGTGTTGCTGTCTGCTGTGGGGGCGAGGAGTGGAACGAGTGTGTGTGACCCTGTCTCCTCTCTCCCACAGGCTGTGCTCTGCCAGCAACCAGCACACACACACACACACACACACACACACACACACACACACACACACACACACACACACACACACACACACACACACACTAAAACAGAACAGGAATATAAAATAAACGCTGCTGACGTTCCCTTTCCCATCCAGAGAATTCCCAGAGTGCTTCCTGACACCTCCTCACACGCCTGTCCGGTCACACACACCAGACACACTCATTCCAGACACACACACACACACTGTCAGGTCGCGGCGGCAATGTCTCGTCCAATCTGTGAAAACGTCTGTAAGGCTGTCAGCAACCTGTCACAAACACCCTGGCTCTATACGCAGGCCTGTGTGAACACACACACACACACACACTACCAGCCAGGCAGCGCTTTCATTGCTCTTGGCAGAGAGAGACGGAGAGAGAGAGACAGAGAGAGAGAGAGAAACGGAGAGAGAGAGACAGAGAGAGAGATAGAGAGAGACAGAGAGAGAGAGATGGAGAGACAGAGAGAGAGAGACGGAGAGACAGAGAGAGAGAGATGGAGAGAGAGAGACGATAGAGACAGAGAGAGAGAGATGGAGAGAGAGAGAGACAGAGAGAGAGAGACAGATAGAGAGAGACAGAGAGACAGAGAGAGAGAGAGAGACGGAGAGAGAGAGAGAGAGAGAGAGAGACAGAGAGAGAGAGACAGGAGAGAGAGAGACAGAGAGAGAGAGAGAGATGGAGAGACAGAGAGAGAGACAGATAGAGAGAGAGATGGAGAGAGAGAGAGAGAGAGACAGATAGAGAGACAGATAGAGAGAGATAGAGAGAGACAGAGAGAGACAGAGAGAGAGAGACAGAGAGAGAGAGACGGAGAGAGAGAGACGGAGAGACAGAGAGAGAGACGATAGAGAGAGACAGAGAGAGAGAGAGAGAGAGAGAGAGAGAGAGACAGAATGACGATAGAGAGAGACAGAGATAGAGATGGAGAGAGAGAGAGAGAGAGACAGAGAGAGAGAGACGGAGAGAGAGAGACGAGAGAGAGAGACAGAGAGAGAGAGACGGAGAGAGAGAGACGGAGAGAGAGAGACGGAGAGAGAGAGAGAAAGAGAGAGGGAGAGAGAGACGGAGAGAGAGAAAGAGAGAGAGATAAAGGAGGATGACAAGACAGAGAGGTAAGAAGGCGTGAAGGAGAGATATGTGAGTAGTGTTTCTAGAGACTTCTTGGTAAGTGATCAAACACTGGGGCAGCTGTAGTGCCCTCAATGTCATCTGAGGTGAAGGGACACGTTACAGTACTGACCACTATACAAGCCCTGGATACAGCTGACTAGTGTTGTTTAACACAGAACAACTCAGGTACAGTCCCACACACAGGCCTTCAGAACATGAACACAGCTGGCATTCCCACCGCGTTGTCAAGGGGCGTTGTCAAGCCCGTGACCTACATCTAAACCAGCGAGGGAGAATCAGGCATGCCCATCATGCATTAGGATGGCACTGCAGCTAGCGCACTGGGGATAGAAGTCAAGCTAGCTAGATCAATGGATATGATCGGGAACTTGTGCACGCAAACAAACATACACACACCCTCAATCAATCACTGACGGGTGTGCACAGAATGCATGCACACACACCCTCAATCAATCACTGACGAGTGTGCACAGAATGCATACACACACCCTCAATCAATCACTGAGAGTGTGCACAGAATGCACACACACACCCTCAATCAATCACTGACGGGTGTGCACAGAATGCATACACACACCCTCAATCAATCACTGAGAGTGTGCACAGAATGCACACACACCCTCAATCAATCACTGACAATCAATCACTGAATCAATCACTGACGAGTGTGCACAGAACGCATACACACACCCTCAATCAATCACTGACGAGTGTGCACAGAACGCATACACACACCCTCAATCAATCACTGACGGGTGTGCACAGAATGCACACACACACGCACACACACACAGTAAATGCTTTGCTGGTCACACTGATGCAGAGGCATTTCACACTACGGTGCACTTACAGGATTGGAGGGATGGTCTGACAAGAGATGAGACTGCTTTAGGGAGGAAAAGAGAGGGAAGGAGAGAGAGAGGGGGAAGAGAGAGAGGGGGAAGAGATAGAGCGAGTCAGAGAGAGGAACAGAGAAAGAGTCAGAGATAGAGGGAGAGAGAGGAACAGAGAGAGAGTCAGAGAGAGGGAGAGAGAGAGGAACAGAGAGAGAGTCAGAGAGAGGAACAGAGAGAGTCAGATAGAGGGAGAGAGAGAGGAACAGAGAGAGGAACAGAGAGAGTCAGAGAGAGGGAGAGAGAGAGGAACAGAGAGAGAGTCAGAGAGAGGAACAGAGAGAGTCAGATAGAGGGAGAGAGAGAGGAACAGAGAGAGAGTCAGAGAGAGGAACAGAGAGAGAGTCAGATAGAGGGAGAGAGAGAGAGAGGGGGTGAAGAGAGAGAGCGAGTCAGAGAGGGGAACAGAGAGAGAGTCAGAGAGAGGGAGAGATAGAGGGAGAGAGAGGAACAGAGAGAGAGTCAGAGAGAGGAACAGAGAGAGAGTCAGATAGAGGGAGAGAGAGAGAGGGGGAAGAGAGAGGAACAGAGAGAGAGTCAGAGAAAGAGTCAGAGAGAGGAACAGAGAGAGAGTCAGAGAGAGGAACAGAGAGAGGAGAGAGAGAGGGGGAAAGAGGGAGAAAGTGAGAGAGAGTCAGAGAAAGATAGTCAGAGAGAGGAACAGAGAGAGGGAGAGTCAGAGAGAGGAACAGAGAGAGGGAGAGTCAGAGAGAGGAACAGAGAGAGGGAGAGTCAGAGAGAGGAACAGAGAGAGGGAGAGTCAGAGAGAGGAACAGAGAGAGGGAGAGATGGGGAAAGAGGGAGAAAGTGAGAGCGAGTCAGAGAAAGAGTCGGAGAGAGGAACAGCGAGAGAAAGAGTCAGAGAGAGGAACAGAGAGAAAGAGGGGGAAGGAGAAAGTGAGAGAGTCAGAGAAAGAGAGTCAGAGAGAGAGTCAGAGAGAGGAACAGAGAGAAAGAGATTTAGAGAAAGTGAGAGAGTCAGAGAAAGAGAGTCAGAGAGAGAGTCAGAGAGAGGAACAGAGAGAGAGAGAGTCGGAGAGAGGAACAGCGAGAGAAAGAGTCAGAGAGAGGAACAGAGAGAGAGAGAGGGGGGGAAGGAGAAAGTGAGAGAGTCAGAGAAAGAGAGAGTCAGAGAGAGAGTCAGAGAGAGGAACAGAGAGAGAGAGATGTGTACATTGTTACAACACTGTATATATATATATATATATATATATATATAAATAATATGACATTCGTAATGTCTTTATTGTTTTGAAACTTTGAAACTTGTATGTGTAATGTTTACTGTTCATTTTTATTGTTTATTTCACTTTTGTATATTATCTACCTCACTTGCTTTGGCAATGTTAACACATGTTTCCCCTGCCAATAAAGCCCCTTGAATTGAATTGAATTGAGAGAGAGACAGAGAGATTAAAAGAGAGAGCGAGAGAGAGAGAGAGAGAGAGAGAGAAGCCAGAGAGATGAACAGAGAGAGAGAGAGAGAGAGACAAGCCAGAGAGGTGAACAGAAAGAGAGAGAGAGAGACAAGCCAGAGAGATGAACAGAGGGAGGGAGAGAGAAAGACAAGCCAGAGAGATGAACAGAGGGAGGGAGAGAGAGAGACAAGCCAGAGAGATGAACAGAGGGAGGGAGAGAGATTAACAGAGAGAGAGAGAGAGTCAGAGAGATTAACAGAGAGAGAGACAGAGAGAGAGAGAGAGAGTCAGAGAGATTAACAGAGAGAGAGACAGAGAGAGAGAGAGACAAGCCAGAGAGAAAAAGATGACAAGAAATAGAGAGAGTAAAAAATGATGGAGATACAGTGGGAATGATTAAAGAAATGAGAGGAGAGGAGAACAGGAAGAGAAGAGGAGAAGAGGACAGGAAGAGAGAGGAGAGGAGAACAGGAAGAGAACAGAGAGGAGGACAGGAAGAGAGGAGGAGAGGAGAACAGGAAGAGAGGAGGAGAGAAGAACAGGAAGAGAAGAGGAGAGGAGAACAGGAAGAGAGGAGGAGAGAGAGAACAGGAAGAGAAGAGGAGAAGAGGACAGGAAGAGAAGAGGAGAGGAGAACAGGAAGAGAAGAGGAGAAGAGGACAGGAAGAGAGGAGGAGAGGAGAACAGGAAGAGAAGAGGAGAGGAGAACAGGAAGAGAGGAGGAGAGGAGAACAGGAAGAGAAGAGGAGAAGAGGACAGGAAGAGAGGAGGAGAGGAGAACAGGAAGAGAAGAGGAGAAGAGGACAGGAAGAGAGGAGGAGAGGAGAACAGGAAGAGAGGATGAGAGAACAGGAAGAGAAGAGGAGAGAAGAACAGGAAGAGAAGAGGAGAGGAGAACAGGAAGAGAGGATGAGAGAAGAAACAGGAAGAGAAGAGGAGAGGAGAACAGGAAGAGAAGAGGAGAGGAGAACAGGAAGAGAGGAGGAGAAGAGGACAGGAAGAGAAGAGGAGAGAGAACAGGAAGAGAAGAGGAGAAGAGGACAGGAAGAGAGGAGGAGAGGAGAACAGGAAGAGAGGAGGAGAGAAGAACAGGAAGAGAGGAGGAGAGGAGAACAGAAAGAGAGGAGAACAGGAAGAGAAGAGGAGAGAAGAACAGGAAGAGAAGAGGAGAGGAGAACAGGAAGAGAGGATGAGAGAAGAACAGGAAGAGAAGAGGAGAGGAGAACAGGAAGAGAGGATGAGAGAGAGCAGGAAGAGAGGAGAACAGGAAGAGAAGAGGAGAGGAGAACAGGAAGAGAAGAGGAGAGGAGAAC
Organism: Oncorhynchus tshawytscha; assembly: GCF_018296145.1. Taxonomy (NCBI): domain Eukaryota; kingdom Metazoa; phylum Chordata; class Actinopteri; order Salmoniformes; family Salmonidae; genus Oncorhynchus; species Oncorhynchus tshawytscha. Next base: position 5,241 of record NW_024608630.1, on the reverse strand, counting down.
AGGAAGAGAAGAGGAGAAGAGGACAGGAAGAGAAGAAGAACAGGAAGAGAAGAGGAGAGGAGAACAGGAAGAAAGAGGAGAAGAGGACAGGAAGAGAGGAGAGAGGAGGAGAAGAGGAGAAGAAGAACAGGAAGAGAAGAGGAGAGGAGAACAGGAAGAGAAGAGGAAGAGAAGGAGAGAAGAGAGGAAGAGAAGAGGAGAACAGGAAGAGAAGAGGAGAGGAGAACAGGAGAAGAGGAAAGAGGACAGGAAGAGAGGAGGAGAGGAGAACAGGAAGAGAGGAGGAGAGGAGAACAGGAAGAGAGAATGAGAGAACAGGAAGAGAAGAGGAGAGGAGAACAGGAAGAGAGGAGGAGAAGAGAACAGGAAGAGAGGAGGAGAGGAGAACAGGAAGAGAAGAGGAGAGAGAACAGGAAGAGAGGAGAACAGGAAAGAGAAAGAGAGGAGAACAGGAAGAGAGGAGGAGAGAGAACAGAAAGAGAGGAGAGAGAGGAGAACAGGAAGAGAGGAGTAGAGGAGAACAGGAAGAGAGGAGGAGAGGAGAACAGAAGAGAGGAGGAGAGGAGAACAGGAAGGAAGAGAAGAGGAGAGGAGAACAGGAAGAGAAGAGGAGAAGAGGACAGGAAGAGAGGAGGAGAGGAGAACAGGAAGAGAGGAGGAGAGAAGAACAGGAAGAGAGGAGGAGAGGAGAACAGAGAAGAGAGGAAGAGAAGAAGAGAAGAACAGGAAGAGAAGAGGAGAGGAGAACAGGAAGAGAAGAGAGAGAACAGGAAGAAAGAGGAGAGGAGAACAGGAAGAGAGGATGAGAGGAGAGCAGGAAGAGAGGAGAACAGGAAGAGAAGAGGAGAGGAGAACAGGAAGAGAAGAGGAGAGGAGAACAGGAAGAGAAGAGGAGAAGAGGACAGGAAGAGAAGAGGAGAACAGGAAGAGAAGAGGAGAGAGAACAGGAAGAGAAGAGGAGAAGAGGACAGGAAGAGAGGAGAACAGGAAGAGAGGATGAGAGGAGAGCAGGAGGAGAGAAGAACAGGAAGAGAAGAGGAGAGAGAGAACAGGAAGAGAAGAGGAGAGGAGAACAGGAAGAGAAGAGGAGAAGAGGACAGGAAGAGAAGGAGGAGAGGAGAACAGGAAGAGAGGAGGAGAGGAGAACAGGAAGAGAGAATGAGAGAACAGGAAGAGAAGAGGAGAGGAGAACAGGAAGAGAGGAGGAGAAGAGAACAGGAAGAGAGGAGTCGAGGAGAACAGGAAGAGAGGAGGAGAGGAGAACAGGAAGAGAGGATGAGAGGAGAACAGAAAGAGAGGAGAACAGGAGAGAAGGAGAGGAGAACAGAAAGAGAGGAGAACAGAAAGAGAGGAGAACAGGAAGAGAGGAGTAGAGGAGAACAGGAAGAGAGGAGGAGAGGAGAACAAGAAGAGAGAGGAGAGGAGAACAGGAAGAGAGGAGAACAGGAAGAGAGGAGAACAGGAAGAGAGGAGGAGAGGAGAACAGAAAGAGAGGAGAACAAGAAGAGAGGAGGAGAGGAGAACAGAAAGAGAGAGAACAGAAAGAGAGGAGAACAGGAAGAGAGGATGAGAGGAGAACAGAAAGAGAGGAGAACAGGAAGAGAGGAGGAGAGGAGAACAGAAAGAGAGGAGAACAAGAAGAGAGGAGGAGAGGAGAACAGAAAGAGAGGAGAGGAGAACAGGAAGAGAGGAGGAGAGGAGAACAGGAAGAGAAGAGGAGAACAGGAAGAGAAGAGGAGAGGAGAACAGGAAGAGAAGAGGAGGAGAACAGGAAGAGAAGAGGAGGAGAGGAGAGCAGGAAGAGAGGAGGAGGAGAGGAGAACAGGAAGAGAAGAGGAGAGGAGAACAGGAAGAGAAGAGGAGAGGAGAACAGGAAGAGAGGAGGAGAGGAGAACAGGAAGAGAAGAGGAGGAGAACAGGAAGAGAAGAGGAGGAGAACAGGAAGAGAAGAGGAGGAGAGGAGAACAGGAAGAGAGGAGGAGGATAGGAGAGCAGGAAGAGAGGAGGAGGAGAGGAGAGCAGGAAGATATTATTAGGAGAACAGGAAGAGAAGAGGAGAGGAGAACAGGAAGAGAAGAGGAGAGAGAACAGGAAGAGAAGAGGAGAGAGAGAACAGGAAGAGAGGAGGGAGGAGAGGGAGAACAGGAAGAGAAGAGGAGGAGAGGAGAGCAGGAAGAGAAGAGGAGGAGAGGAGAGCAGGAAGAGAAGAGGAGGAGAGGAGAGCAGGAAGAGAAGAGGAGGAGAGGAGAGCAGGAAGAGAAGAGGAGGAGAGGAGAGCAGGAAGAGAAGAGGAGGAGAGGAGAGCAGGAAGAGAGGAAATGGAAAGGAAGACACAATGACATGAGAAACAGGAGGAGATGAAAGTGAATCAACATTGACACTTTAAGGACAGGAGGGAGAGTCAGGAGTCTGATCACAGACACCACACACATTACAGCATGATTGACAGACTAGTCCCAGAATTGAGTGTCATTCCACTGGCAGGATGAGTAGGGGATCTGTCAGTGGCTGTCTTCTCCACTCGACATCACAACACTGGCTCACACACTGGACAGGTCTCGAAAGGACTGGGGCCATAGCTAAGAACTGGTCTGAGAGCAGTTTGAAGGCTGTGCAGTTGAATGGGGCAGGCTGGAGTGTTCATCTAAGATCTGACTGCTTGACTCGACATCACATAACAGGCAGGATAATTGTTTGCACAGGTCTACTGAGAGGCATTATACTGATCCTAATGCTGTGGGGCGGCTATAGAGTTGACTGGGACAAGGCTAAGAACTGACCTGAAAGCAGTCTGAGACCTGTGAGTGAAGTTGAATGGGGTAGAGACATGGTGTAGGTTAATAGCTGATCTCAGTGGAAGTTCATTGGAAGATTGACTGCAACAAGGCTGGGGAGTGAGGTTAGTAAGAACTGACCTCAGTTCAGTGTAAGGCCCATGTCATTGACTGCAACAAGGCTGGGGAGTGAGGTTAGTAAGAACTGACCTCAGTTCAGTGTAAGGCCCATGTCATTGACTGCAACAGGGCTGGGGAGTGAGGTTAGTAAGAACTGACCTCAGTTCAGTGTAAGGCCCATGTCATTGACTGCAACAGGGCTGGGGAGTGAGGTTAGTAAGAACTGACCTCAGTTCAGTGTACGGCCCATGTCATTGACTGCAACAGGGATGGGGAGTAGGCTAGTAAGGGCTGACCTCAGTTCAGTGTCAGGCCCATGTCATTGACTGCAACAAGGCTGGGGAGTAAGGCTAGTAAGAACTGTTCTCAGTTCAGTGATACAGTAGGTGGTTTTATTAAAGGGTGAGAAAAAAAGATGACCTTCTTGAGCTGGTTCTCCATCTTGATGAACTCGTCTTTCCTCTGTTCCAGAGACATCTCCAGACTCTTCAGTTTAGAGTCCTTCTTCAGACCGGAGGAAGCCAGGGACGAAGCATGTTCCTTAAGGTCTAACAGGTTGGTCTGGGAGGGAGGGAGGGAGGGAGGGAGGGAGGGGGAGGGGGAGAGGGAGGGAGAGGCAGGGAGGGAGGAGGGAGGGAGGGAGGGAAAGGAGGAGGGAGGGAGGGAGGGAGGGAGGGAGGGGGAAAAGGGGGAGGGAGGGAGAGGCAGGGAGGGAGGGGGAGGGGGAGAGGCAGGGAGGAGGGAGGGAGGGAGGGAGGGAGGGAGGGAGGGAGGGAGGGAGGGAGGGAGGGAGGGAGGGAGGGAGGGAGGGGGGAGGGAGGGAGGGAGGGAGGGAGGGACAAAGACAGAGAGAGAAAAAAAAGTCCAAAGTAATTGAAAGGACAAAGTGTTATTCAAGGTTCCAGTTACATTCTCTGAGTGGAAAGTTCATGTTCAATAAAGAACAAATCAATGCCAACTTGATGGGCTAGAAACCTGCTGTGGCAACCACACACACACACATACACACACATGCACGCACACGCACGCGCACACGCGCACATGCACACACACACACACACACACACACACACACACACACATTATTATTATTACACATTACACACACACACAATACATTACACACACACACACACACACACACACACACTTCACTCTTCTGTCCTATCGCTCAGTGTCACAGACAATACGCCCAGCCAGTCAGGGTAACAGGAAGGCCCAAATGTCTTTCCCATCGTTCCATAACCCATCATTCAGTAGGGACATGGGACCACGGCAGGGTTGGAGTAAACATCACGCTGCCTGGTGGAGCAGCAGATACTGACCTCCATCATGACACCATATCCCCCTCTCTCTCTCTACCTCTCTCTACCTCTCTCTACCTCTCTCTCACCTCTCTCTACCCCTCTCTACCTCTCTACCTCTCTCTACCTCTCTCTACCTCTCTCTACCTCCCTCTCTACCTCTCTCACCCTCCCTCTCTCTACCTCTCTCTACCTCTCTCTACCTCTCTCTACCCTCTCTCTACCTCTCTCACCTCTCTCACCCCTCTCTCTACCTCTCTCTACCTCTCTCTCACCTCTCTCTACCTCTCTCTACCTCTCTCTACCTCTCTCTACCTCTCTCTACCTCTCTCTACCTCTCTCTACCTCTCTCTCTACCTCTCTCTACCTCTCTCTACCTCTCTCTACCTCTCTCTACCTCTCTCTACCTCTCTCTCACCTCTCTCTACCTCTCTCTACCTCTCTCCCCACCTCTCTCTACCTCTTTCTACCCTCTCTCTACCTCTCTCTCACCTCTCTCTCTACCCTCTCTCTACCTCTCTCTACCTCTCTCTACCTCTCTCTACCTCTTTCTACCTCTCTCTACCTCTCTCTCTACCTCTCTCTACCTCTCTCTACCTCTCTCTACCTCTCTCTACCTCTCTCTACCTCCCTCTACCTCTCTCTACCTCTCTCTACCTCTCTCTACCTCTCTCTCTACCTCTCTCTCTACCTCTCTCTACCTCTCTCTACCTCTCTCTCTACCTCTCTCTACCTCTCAATTCAATTCAATTCAAGGGGCTTTATTGGCATGGGAAAAACATGTGTTAACATTGCCAAAGCAAGTGAAGTAGATAATATATAGAGTGAAATAAACAATAAAAATTCAAAACAATAAGTTTCAAAACAATAAAGACATTACAAATGTCATATTATATATACAGTGTTTTAACAATGTACAAATGGTAAAGGACACAAGATAAAATAAATAAGCATAAATATGGGTTGCTCTCTCTCTCTCTACCTCTCTCTACCTCTCTCTCTACCTCTCTCTCTACCTCTCTCTACCTCTCTCTACCTCTCTC